>NW_017276800.1:789826-890209 GCF_001594065.2 Cyphomyrmex costatus | reverse complement strand
TATATATATATATATAAAACTGAAAGTTAAAAACACATTGAACACCAAGATTTGATATTCACTCCCGATGGTGTCAATTTTCCGATCAGAGTTGTGAGCGTTAAGCGAGGATCGAGGTAGTCTGGTGTCGTAATCGTGTCCCGAGAGAGAGTAAACGATACTGGCCCTCGTCCTGGCAGTGCTCCGTAATAACATCCCCCCAGCTCCGTGAGACATAAACGGGCGCCTATCGCGCATTACTACCCCGAAGTAGCCACTCCCTTCTAACAGGCCAAGCTCAGCTCTAATATCTCATTACCGCGCCACCAGTCAGCCGTGCCGTCCTGCCATTACGAGATTGTTTGCTCGCGGGGCCTTCCCGCGCCTAATATATTACCGGCTTCCTAACGCGCACCACCGCGTTAGACGGCGACCGAGTTAGTTCGACGAACTTTCTAACGGCTTCACGGATCGCCTGGTTCGATGGTTGATTAAAGCCACCAGTATGATCTCCAGCTAATGTAGAAATTACTTTCGTTTAGCGAATGAGCCACCGAATCCGCTCGCAAAATTTTCTTTCGATCGATTAACTGCTTTTAGTCACATAGTCAGAGAGGTGTGTGAAATATAAAGATAATTTATATTTATTTATAATTTTATCAAATAGGTATATTAATCACTTGATCAATTATAAAGTGTAATAAGAGATATAAAATAATAGAATTAGTTTTTCTATAAGATTAATAGTGTTGCTTTCATATTATTGTCGATCATATATAGTAAGTTTTAATTAAAACAAAATCCGTTAAACTATAAATGTATAATTATAAATAAAGTTTAGATTAATCACATTAAACTTGTATGTAAGTATCCACATGGTATAATATTAATGAGTAGCTTAAAGATTATTTTAAAGAACAAATAATGAAAGATGGGTAGAGTTTAAAAAAAGTAAAAAAAACTCAGAGAAGACGATTGTTCTGTGATGGAATGGACAGAAGGAGCAGAAAATTTCGACTGCCACGCATTCCTCGATCACAACTTGTCTCGTTAGCTTCTTGCACCGCCAATGCCGAACGAAGCGTCGACTCGGCGCTTTTATTGGATGACGCCTGGCAGGAAGCATCGATGGCAGCAAAAATAATTGGTATCTTCCCCGATTCTCGACGCTGCCGCGTAACAAGGTCCATTTCCATGGAATAACCATCAACAATAATTGGCACCTACAGCAACACCGCGATGCTCTCTGGTCCTCCACTGGCCCTATCATATTTCAGAACAGGCAGTATGCCAGATAGAGACGCAGAGAGGAAACTCGGTCCAGGGGATGCGTGCGAATCACAAATGTGTTTTATACAGCAATAGCACCTTTTCGCTTTTTAGTCGTACGCGAGGGTACTCGGAGAAGTGACTTCGGCAATAGATAACAAAGCGGAGCCATCGATAATTCACTAATAATTCTTTACCCAATTCTCTTGCCAAGATCTCCGTCGATCATACGATGAGTAAATTCGCCAATTTTAAAACGCCGATATTGCCTTTTCAACAATCTTAGTAGAGGAAAGATGTTATATTTTTTTTTGCAAATTAACCTTCTATTAAGCGACGATGAAGCAGTTTCTTACCATCATGCGATTCCTTAATAAGACTATAGTACTAATCATCATTAGTCTAATAAGATTTATTCAAACTTCAACTGTGTCCTGATAGTCTTGTTTTTTTATCTGTATGCACTTATTTTCATGTCACAAAAAATAGATTTAAAAATAGGAAATATTGATGGAAGAAGAAACTTTAAATTATTAGAAACTTTAAAGTATTAGAAACTTTAAATACTCTGTCGTGCTTAAATATTCATGACAAAATGAGAAACGTGCATGATGTTAAATAAAATAATAATCCTTTCAATATATATATATATATATATTGAATAATTTTCTGTCTACCTTCTTTCTTTATGCTACGAAAGTCGAAACATCGAACGTAACCAGAAGACTTTGTTTATAAATTAAACAAAATGATTCGTGTCGAAAAGTAATATTATTGAGACTAGGAATATTATATTTCTTTTGAACTTGAAGTAAATATTGATTAGTTTTAACTAATCAATATTCAGCAACGCGCGCGCGCAATCGACTTGTCACGTTGCATTTTCTCACGGGTGTGAGTAATAAAGTGTAATACAAGTATACACAAGATGTAGCATTTAATGCTCACGTTTCAAAAAACACTATACAATGGACACTCTCTAACATAGACCACCTTTGACATCATTCTTTCTTTCATCATCACATGTTCGATCTGTGAGTTTAATAAAACAGAATCAATCAGTTCAAGTACACAATTGATCGAATGTGATCTGTTTTGTCTCTCTCCCTCTCTTTCTTTCTGCATACCTGTATGTATCGTGTGTTTTATATGATTGACTTTTTGTGTGTGTGTGTGTGTGTGTGTGTGTGTGTGTGTGTGTGTGTGTGTGTGTGTGTGTGTGTGTGTGTGTGTGTGTGTGTGTGTGTGTGAATTTGAACGTATGTAAATACATGTGTGTTTCAACGTGTGTAATGGCTCGAGAGGCTTGTGCCCTTTAGTACAATTATATGTATGCACGTAGTCCCATAATACTTAATACTTTACATCAACGTGCGGTATCCCATTGTCCTCCGTTTTTAACTTTTGTCTATCGTCTTTCGTTTTTAACATCTCTCTTATCTTTTTTTATACACGACAGTGTACAATCTGGGCAACGAGCACATCTCCTCCGCTTACGATAAGCACGTAGAAGGGATTTTCGACTGCCATACATTTTTTTAACTACACTGCAATCACGTTTCTCTCACGCTCTCTCTCGCACACGTTCCTCTCATTCATTCTCTTCTTTTTTCTTTTCAGCTTTCATTCATCTCTCTCAGGCCCGATTTTTCATTATCTGGTTAACTTGTGGTTAAGCTTAACCTGATGTTTCACCCAATGAGCTTTATCTATGACATCACCATAGATGAAGCCCATTGAATAAAACATCAGGTTAAGCTTAACCACAAGTTAACCAGATAATGAAAAATCGGGCCTCAATCATTATCTCATTTTTTCGCTCCTCTTGCTATCACAATCGCGTAAGTTAATATCGAAGAGCGATACGATTTACAAAGCAGAACACAATTCATATATTTCATTCTTTTTCCTTTAATTTATTTGCAGTTTTTTTTTGTTTTCTTATTTAAGGGCGTCAATAGGTCATCAATACGCAAACAGTTGCAAAAATCTGATTTCATATCGATATAATAAAATTTTAGCTTATTATACACATGTCTTCTCGTCGTATATGCGTCACTATTGTATCTGCTTCACAGACCCCGTTATTATGGTCGATTCGCATTGCTTTTATGATTATAATAATGATTGCTATGACTTTTTAGAACGCTCATCATCATTATTATGATCACAATAGTCGATGTCGTAGCAGTTAACCATCCATCGTCCGTAATTATACAATAGTTATACATTATTTCTCTTGCTTGCACTTGTTCACGCACGCATTTTCCACATTTACATTCATCATATATACAGACTTATGTAACACACACATGTATGCACGCATTTATTCTCATACTCTCTCATTATCCTCGTCGCTCGTGTCGTCGCTCATAAAATCTTTGTTACGATTTACCCTCTAATCTCGTGATTATTATTTAGATAGACCTTACTGTTATTTCGTATACATTTTTAAGGCGATGATTCAATCGAGTGAACTCATTTATAAAACGAACAGCCAATATGACGTCCGCTCGCTCCGTTCTTCGCTGAAATTGTGCCGATTTTACACGCGTTCTCGATCGTGCAATCTTCATCCGTACCTGTATGTTCTACTTCTAACATTAATTCTTTGAACTTTTTTCGCTTATTTCATAACATAATATAATAACGCGTTAACATGACTATAAACTGAGTTTGATATTGTATTGACATATTGTGTGACTTTAATAATTATCGGAAAAGAATAGTTTGGAACATTATAAAAATCGAATTACATATACTTTAGATCATTTTGCAATCAGATTTATGTATTTAAATATTTTTACTATAATTTTATTAAGCGTCACTCTTTGTCGAGGAAATTAATTGCTATTATACGATCATATACATAATTTATATCTCAATGTATCGTCATACATGACCAAAAACAGAGATCTCAACAAAAACATACATCATTCAACAATATAAAAATTGCTTTTGTCTTTGGCGTTACAAGCGACAAAGAAAATATCGGTTGTCATCGATTAATAGTAGTTTTTGTGATTGTCTTGTTCTCAATAATTATGTTCTTTTTATCATTAAGCTTTATCAATAAATAATAAATATCAATAAATTTATCAATCAATAAATAATAAATAATATTAATTGTATAAGTCTTAATCGAGAAGATTCCACGCGCCGAAATTATCGCGTCTTGGAATCGATCATTATGTGTGTGAGAATTATTAAACAAAGTAATGAAAATTCATGAAAAGTAATAAAAAGGAAAATATTAAATTAATTTTTAAATAAACAATATTCTATAATCTTCATCAAGTCTTGCGTATACATATAATCTCGGCGACGTAAAATAATATACATAACTTCCACTTATTTCTTATCGTATATGTTTTTCATCCGTCTCAATGATCGCGATTAATTTCCCCGACGAAAAATTTGGCGGCTGACATTGAAGAACCAGATAAATTTTATACGGTCAAGGAATCTTTTCCACTTACATTTTTTTCCCTTAGCAAGAGAAAACGGTCAACGATCGTACGATCGATTGGCGTATCTTACGTAGAGGAGCCATGCATGTACGTTTGCGTGACGCAATTACGTTGTAACTTACGCGAATTTGGAAAGTTCTTCCGATTTAATCAGGACAATAACTATACTGACTTTTCTCACACCTGAGTCTTTCGGTATACGTGGGTTATCTTTTTTTTTTTAGTTTAGTATACTAGAACGCCGATCACGTGAGCAACGTGCAACACTCACATCCCTCTTTAACCGCAGAAAGAATTGGATGATTCATATGATCTCGAGATCGTTCTCGTATTTTTTACGCGGAATCGAAATATATTGTGGGGAACATCAATACGTTGCCAACGTGTCGCTCGACTTCCGGCAGGAGCAATTGTGTTATATTAAAACTTTTATATAAGATTTGCGTGTACGTGGATGTATTGAAAATATTGATAAAATTTTTGCTTATGCTCTTTCTTCCCTTCTTCTCGCTCCCTCTTCTTCTACCCGTCATTCCTCATTTTGCTCATCGTACTCTGTCGATCAGAGAGAATGGTACCGATGATCCATCCTTCCAAACGGACCGTCGTCGTGACTTGATCGTCGAGAGATCAACGAGACATGCGTCCTAGCGTGACGCATGTGACGTTAACGAGGGGCGTTTTTATTATTTCGTACCTTTATTCATCATGAATTCGATTTCACGTATAATCGACGATTTAATTTCACTAAAAATTTCTTCTTTTAATACACATGCTCTGTTTGGTACGTATCGCGTTATAAAGGTTTCTCGAAAATTCATTTTTTTTTTCCCTCAAAAACACTCTCTCCTTGCTCCTGATCCCTCATTCGCATGTTCGTTTCTCTCTTTTTCTTACTTTCTATCATCATTTGCTCGTATTTACGTATATTAGGGACGCGTATGCGACAAGATTTGTATAGAAATATAAACTCCACCAATATAAATCGTAACGGGAGAATGAGGGACAAGAGATTGGAAGAGATAAAAATAGGTTGAAAATTAATGTTGCATTCTACTTCTTTTTCTTCGTTCAATTTAAAACTAACATGTTATCGAACACATAAGTAACAATAATAAAATTTAACAAAGACGTAGGACGAATTGTGTATAGTATGGTAATAAAAGTATTAGACATACACAAATAAGAACCGCGTAATAGTTCTCATTTGCCCGTTATGTTTGAATATATGATTTTTTAAAAGTATTAGCGACGAAAACGAGCGCATGAAATAGGAGGAAAAAGAGTGCGAGAAAGATTGAAGGCAAAAAGACAAGGAATTTTTTTCTTGGATTCGCAAATGACCGTAACTATATGTCGCAGGTAAAAGTTCGTATACGAGTGTATTTAAAGAAACACATATATACGGGAAAGACAGTTGGCATCGCGATGATATAACTGGATCGCTTTATCGATGAAGAAAGGATAAGAAAAGTACAAAAATTTGGAAAATTTTTCCCCCCTCTCTCTCTCTCTCTCTCTCTCTACCGCGAATTAATTGCTGATTGTATTCATAAGAGAGGGATCGTTCGCGAGCACAAACGTAATTGAAGAAGCGCGCTTACGTACACAAGCACTTCGATGATCATTTCCGCTTGTTTTTATATAAATAAACAATTGATTTATTGAAATTTCTATTGATGCCATACATTGGTCGATCGATGAATATCTAATTTATACCAAAAACTAAATTTTATTATTGTTTTAAATTGCATTTCTTCAACTATCTAAATCTATTCTTGCAAAATTTACGAAAACTTTTATTAGATATAAATTCAATACAGATATTTTCATGTCTCGACTTTTTAAAAAAAAATTCAATAAACTATTGCGTAAATAAATGATTTAATTAAATTCAATTTTATCGTGATCATCAAAGTATTCTTGAGTACGATGCTGTACGAAATTGATAAAATGTCAAAAGGAAATGGAAAGAAATAATAAATATTAACATAAGTCTTTGACGCAGTAAGCTAAATAGAAATACGTACATTTCCAAACCGTAAGATAACACGGCATAAGACTATTATAGCATATGCATAATAAGTAGATACGTAGAGTTAACATTTTATTTTTAATATCAGTCATTTGCCTCATCTTTCTCTTTTTTATATTTCGTACGTACTCACCTTTTCCCTTTGACACATTTTCCGATCACAGAATCTCGTTGAAAATGGATGAAGAAAATAACGATGAAAACAAATTGTTCGATTTTTTATTCGATTCTTTATTTTCTATCCGATTCTTTATTTTCCTACTTTCTTTTTTTCTTAGCAAGAAAATTATTATGCCGGAAAAATGAAGGCAAGTCAACATGCTCGCAGAACGATTCTCCCAGAAAATTTCTCGTCCACTCCCTCATCTTATTTTCACAATTGAATTAACTATTTATATAGAATATATTATAATAAAAGCTGCGATCGCGCACGTATACATTCGTTTAATTATTTTTATGATCGTAATAGGAGAGTACGTTCAATGTACCAGTATACAATGTATCTGTGTATATGCTTGTGTCTTTTTATGAAAAGTGTATGTTGAATGTATGTAAGAGAGTGTGCGTATGTATGTCACTTGCTGGAGCGGGGGTTGGATTGGGTTTGGGTTTTAAAGGATAGGATTCTCAAAGAGATATTGCTGCGTCATCGAATATACGACAAAAAACGTCAATCTCTCATTCTCTCTCACTCACACACTCACTCACTCTCTCTCTCTCTCTCTCTCTCTCTCTCTCTCTCTCTCTCTCTCACTGATATCTATATCTCTATTTTTATTTACCTATGTCTAAAATTTCTCAATACATTCACATTCATGTATTCTCTCACTCGCGCCACTTGCATCTTCCGCTCTACTCTCTCGATTTGCGCGAAAATTTTCTTGTGTCTAGTACGCGTCGGCAATATACGATAATCGTCCCAGTCCAACTACAACGCTCGACTTATATTACAATCGGGGCCACACGTTTTTTTACTCTCCGTTATGTATATATATGTATATATATATATTTATTTATTTATATTACATACATATATATATATATATATATATATATGCAATTGAATAGTCGACGCTCGAGTCCGGCACACGCGTCGATGTCATTCGATCTAATTCTCCTCTGTATTTGCGTCAATTTGCTTTCATATATCTTTAAACATCTCCCGTGCCATCTAATAATCTTTTCATTTTGTGTCTTGCTATTTATATTTATTTATAATATATATAGATATGTATACATACATACATATGTATATATATATATATACTGCCATTTCATTTGTCTTCGTATGTCTTACGTACTCTCTTTTTTACCCCTTTTGCGTCGTCCGTGCATTGAACATATTTTCTATTTCGTGCGAGCACCGGCTGTCTCTCATTTTTTTTAATGTACATGCCCGCTAAATTGCCTATGTATCACTTATAAGTTTTCATTAATATATCTCGATCGCGACTGTATTAAAATTTAACATTTAAATTCTTCAATCACTACAATATTACACCGCGATATTTGTACAAAGAACAATCACATGAATTTTTTCGCGACCGCGTCACTCTCAAGACCAAGCCGCGGCTTCATTCCTTTCGTCCTTTTTCGTCGCGTTTGTAGCCACTTTGCTTCGCTTCGCAACCGTCCTTCTTCCTTCGACGATCTCTACGATCTCGTCGGCCTCCTGCGTCGTTTCATCTACCTTATCCTTTCTCTTTTAAACGGGAATTTGACTCCTTCGTTCTTTTTTTGTATTTCTTCCTCATTCCCAAGCACCCAAGTATCACGAATTTCGACGTGCGGCGTAGTAAGAAATCATCAAGACTGTCATTGTGGTGATCGTGGAGATTACGGATCATCGTTGTCCTCTGATTCTGATCTACGCCAACTGGAGCACAGTAGGTCCATTACGCTTTTCGTGTTGCTAGAACCATCGTTTCATCTATTCCATTTTGCAAGTACTCCTGAAACATCCGAGGTTGACCATCCTCAGTCTAACGAAAATATTATTTCAAAGATAATATTACAATAAAATAAAAATATATCAAATGTTTACATGTAAGTAATTTATTTTATTCGTACTTTGATCAATATTTTTCTTTATAAAATCTCTCATAAATATGTAAACAATTGATTGTATAATTAATAATTATTTTTTTAATAAATATACGAGCTCAATGTTAGAACAGTCATATATCAAGTAAAAAAATACAAATTCAATTTTTAATTATTGAATACACACACACACGCACGCACGCACGCACGCACGCACGCACACACACATACACAATGATAAATACTAGGAAATTTGAATAGAAAACTATTTCCTTCTGATAGAAACAAAGTCACGACAATTTAGTAAATAAGAACGAAAAATAAACGGATCATGATATTACATACAAACAGGAATCTTAAATAATAATATATATATATATATTAATAAATTAATTAAAAAAATAAGTTAAATCCTCTAGCTTATTTTTCTAGAGTAAAAGTGAACGATTATGTTTCATTTCTATAAAAATTTCAATTATATATAATGAAAATGTAATTCAATAAGTAATCAATTCATGACATTATAATCCAATGTAAAAAATTGTTAATTAGAACATTAGTATAATATACACAAACCTTTATAAGTGATGTCCGTAGTACTCTGGATAATGATACTGATTGTGAAAGGTAGGATCGCCGGGCGGTCGGTGCATCATGCTGGCCGCCTGTCCGTCCATCATATAACCCATCGTCGCATCCGGACTATATGCCCCACTTGGTCCTGCGGACAATGGTGGAAACACTACACATTACTACGGTTAGATCTCTGTTCCGTAATTGGCAGACGGGTACTGGACAAGCTCGCCGTGACCCCTTCCAAAGTTCTCGAGGAACTCAAGACCTCGATGCCCACTCGATACTCAGTCTCCTCATGGCAAAGAGATAGGATGAGGGAGATCGAGACGAGCACATATCGGGGAGCACGGCGAGCTGTGTGATGTAATTTACCAAAGTCACGATCATATCACTGATAATTTCAAAAGCTTATATCGTAAACTCTAAATATAATATTCTTAGCATTTTTAGCAAATTCTTTTGAATCATATTTTTGTTTAACACATATTGACGAAAGAAAGAAAATATAAATTAGTTTTTTTTTAAAGAAATCCTAATAACTAAAAAATATTAAATAAATAATATAAAAAAATATATGAATGCAATAATTGGCAATAAGCGATTAGCGCGATAAATAATGCGTAAATTACAAGTATGTATCTAATTAAATTTAAAATAATAGATACATAATTAAAATGATTGAACGAAATTATATATCTTGTAACATAAAAAAATATATATAAAACTTAATAGTAATACTATTTACTATTCAATAATGTTTATAATTTACTCGTGACACTGGCAATTGATGTGCGTATGTGTGTGTGTGTGTGTGTGTGTGTGTGATATTTTAATAAAAATTATTGATTAAAAGATTCTCTTGATATTCTGACGATTGTAATAGTTTTGTTTATAATCAGTATAACATCAATAGATAATGCATCCAGTTGCTAGCAACAGTCAGTATAAATAAATCTCTGTGATTTCTGCTATTGCTAATAAAAAAAAAATAAAGATGCATGCGAATAATAGATCACTGTTAATTTCAAGAAAATGTCGAAGTGTCAAGTGCAACTGAGAATTCAATCTCATCCAAACATTTCGATGCAATGTGACGACAGCTCTCCTCTGTTCTAAGCGATAATGGAACCTCGGGATCCATGGGAGACTCCCCTAGTTTTAATGTCGGTATCTTAATGTATATTGCCACGATAAATCAAGAGCACTGATTGCGTCCTACCCTCTATGCCAGTAAGTGCTCAACCGAAGCTGACGACACAAGAGAGAAGAAGAGAGAGAGAGAGAGAGAGAGAGAGAGAGAGAGAGAGAGAGAGAGAGAGAGAGAGAGAGATAAACGAATGTCGCTGAGGTCCGAAACACTGAGGCCTCGACTGCCACTGTGAAATGCTTTCTAAGCTTTTCATATGCTAAAATTTTCCTCCCTCAACTTATATCTCTTAATATTATATACAGTTTGCCATTGTAGATTTATTAAGCTATACACGCATTAACAGCGTGTGATCTTCAAACAATATATGTCGCAGATGTATACATATTAAAAATGAAAACCCATGTGATTTCGTTCTAGAGTATCTAGCATATCATCAGCGTATAATAAGACATGCCGATATATCAGGCAGCAACACACCTTGGATATATTTAATATTATCAAAAAATTAAAAAAAACATTGATATCCCTGTGTCGCAAAATAGAACATTATTAGCTATGCTAAGTTAAGCCATTGGTTCCAAAAAATCGTGGAAAGAACGCCAATTAAAACTTGTATCCGTTAAGATCGTGTTTTCATAGATACACAAGATAGTATAAAGATACAATCTAGTATATCGCGGTTCTCCACGGTTCGCTGGATTTTCCATCAGTGATTTGTCAAAAAGCGGGAAGCCCGTAATCTCGCTTCTTCTCTTCCTCCCTCGTACTCTGTCGACTTTTTCTTCATCTTCTCGTCCTGCCGACAAGTTCTTCTGCTTCGCAAAATACGTCGCCACGGTTTCAAACGATCTCTCCGCGCTTTACTTTGCCAACAACCAAATCGTAAATCACAATTATTGCAAGCATCCCCCTTCGTTCAGGATCTGTCTCGTTCTTCGGTTTCCTTCGGACTGTTTTTCAACTACGCAACGCTCTTCAATGTAACCACTCCCCATTCCTCGTTACTTCTTCGATGAGCATAATCACTACATATCCAATAACATCGGTAACGCAAGACACTAAAGGTAACCCTCTATTGCATTCGGAAGTAGCACTTTGTAACTAATAGTTCCCAACCTTTGGGACTCACGACGAGGTATTGTCACTTATTGTAGATCACACTTAAGAAAATGACGTAAATATTTTCTTTAACAGTCCAAAGCTGTTTAACACAAATACAAAAATATATTTAAATATGAAAAGCGCTATATTATCATACTATTACAATGTACCATTAAAGAAAATTCGAAAAATTATTACAAATTTCGCAACGACATCGCAATATTTAGACGTCGCGTCGCTTCCAAACGGTGGAGATGTTTTGTACGGCATGCTGTATCTCGCAACATGTATAGTTGTGTACATCAAGCAGAATGTAGCCGCATATTATAGCGACTACGATATTTCGCTAACGAATGCGATATTCGCTAAGGGATGCGCGCTTGTATAGTGTGATTAAACTATGCTATAACGCAGCGGGGCATCGATGGGATAGCCGACAATATAGGAAATTGAGAAATCGTTCGTTCCTTGCAACGTTAACAGAAAAAAAAACTACGAAAAGAAACCCGATCGAATAATGGCTGATGGGAAAAGTAAAATCCGGTGATGTGTGCTCGCGAGGATTCTTCTGGCAAAATCATCCCTTTCTATGTTGTGATTAAGTCATCATGGCAATGCATAGCAAAATATTTTGGAACAAGATATAATACAATTAGATTAAATCAGAATTATTCGTACGCGATAGGAAATTTTCTTGAATAACCATACAAGTAAAACTAAATAACAATGCAAGGTATATAGACTAAGTAAGATGAAATTCTATTGTTATTGAAAATCAAATTAAATCTATAGATTAAATTTTGTTTAAACAATTTAATCTATATATTTTTATATTTTATAATAAATAAAATAAGAAATAAAATTTCATAATAACTGATTAAGTCTCGTATATATAGAAATAAAAGAAATATCTATAATAGGTATATTAGATTTATCTCTTGAGATAAAATCGAAATTCATAAAATAGTCCCGGGAATTTCCTGTGAATAAATCATGAGTCGTATTGTAAAGGATCAAAGATGAAGATCGCATAGTCTGATTCATTATATGAAACCTTTGAGCTATCGCCTCGTTACGCTTTAATTAACAAAGGCGAATTATATCGCCGGCTATTATCACCGTCTTAATAGCCATTCTTACGACGTTGGAAATCCTCGTGCGGCTTTTCAGAGTCATCCGGGGAATTCGTTGATTCTCCGACGGAGGCCGGATACCGCAGGACGAAGAATGTTATTTTTGTCTCGGATTAAGCCAAAGTAGAGGGTCAATTCGATGAGGTTAGAGCCCGCAGTGCAACGAGACCGCACGACGTTACGAAAAACGCCGTATGGCGTAATGCAATAAAGTTCCCCGGTCGAGGTCAATTCATCGCATGTAGTTCGGTATCGTGTAAATCCACACACACAAAGCTACCCAGCCCCTGGCATACGCACTCGTCTATCGTCACATTCGTCGCATGAAACCCGTTGCTCAGAAAGCGCCAATATATTTCAAGTTGTGATCGCTAATTTATTTAAAATAATAATACGAGTTATATGAGACAGTAGGGTAGCATATACATATATATATATATATGTATGTATACGTTAATTATAATATAAACGCGTTTGACAATGTTTTGTTTCATTTGCATATTTATATAGCCGTACAATTTAATTATCGCTATAGACTTATATAATATATTAAAGAAAGAGAAAAACGATCTCTAAGAAAGATATATACAAGTAACAGAAATTCTCTCTCTCTCTCTCTCTATCTCTCGAACTATATAGCGACATTAATAGAATTCTATGATAATCAAACGAAGCAGTTTGAAAATTTCCTCAAATTCATTAAAGGCATTATCTTTATAACTGAATAAAATTTATTATCGACTCGTTAACTTGCTGCCATAGCGACCGATGGAAGAAGAGCCTGGAATTGCCTCAAGGTGAATCTAATTAAACTTTCGCGACAGACTCGTTCAAAGTAGTGGAATGTCAAAGTTCGGCCGCGAAACGGAACTGCTTCCTTCAAAACAGGAGAAGAAAATAAGTTAGGAACTCAAGGATGAACTACTTCGTAAGAAGATATGTTTTCACGGTCTTCTAGCGTCGTTAAACTGAAATTCACATTAAAGCTACAAAATATCCTAAGACTTTTTAATGTTATTTAAATGTGATGTCAGTATGTTGTATATGGTATTTCATTTCCATTCAAGTACAGATAGTGATACGTTGTAAAAATTTCATTTTACTTTGATTCTGAACGTTACTTAATGTCTATGGCTAGAGATTTTATTAAATTGATTATATCGGAGAAGGGTTCAGAATTGTTTTCATTTCTTGAATTATCTCATTCCATTAAATAGCACTCGGAAAAGAAGCCAAAATGTCTGCAGAGCTGAATTATTCAACCTTTGCAAATACAGTAATCCGTGCAAACACGGTAATGTTTATAATGTTTCGGCATTAATAACTGTTGCAGCTCACAATTTTATTTGACTGTGTGATTTATGTATATACCATTAGTTTGAATTTAACTTGGTCATCAAAAAAATTAAAAAAGTTACATAAAAGTTATATTGTTTAGAAGCTATAATAAAACAGATCGCGCAGAAATTTTAAAACTAGCTAACTATCTCCAAAATCCTTTTCAACGAATTCAGTCGCGCAACACAGGAACAACATTAGTAGTAACTTATGGTTGCAGCAGCCTGACCCATGTTTATAGTGGTAGGCGGAGGATCAGAGTTGAAGGTATACGAAGGCGTGTAAGGTGGTCGGACTCTCTGGCTGCCACCGATGCTTCCTAGATGAGCGAGGAATCCTTACGGAGGTTAGTGGGTGGTGTTTTCCAACTTAGTTGGTGGCGACACGCCGAGTGTTCACGCCGAGTTTCCGTCCGGAGTTCCATCGGAGTTCAAGCCGAGTTCTCCTTCTCGCTGGAGGTTTCCTAGGTTCGATATAACCTGACCTAACCTTACCGACAGAGTTTCCAGGAGCTTTCGCGAAGGAGGGTGCTAAAACCGCGAACAGAGACGAAGGGGGAGAGAGAGAGAGAGGAGGAGGAGGAAGGATAAAATAGCAAGGATGCTTGCGAGAAAGAGAGCAAGGGAAACCATGATAGATATGAGCAGTCTAAGTAACAACCATCAGTTTCCGGAGTTCACCGTGGCCGAGTGCAGTAACGAACTTCCACTCAAGATTTAAAGGAAGCACCCAAGTTCCATCTCATCCCGACGACTCGCTCGGAATTGACGACTTAATTAGCGACCAAGCAAGGAGCGCTAAGTGTTCGACGAAAAGGTCCACGAAGAAGTACTTCGAAGCTGCGGCGTACCGGGACGAAGGATTAGCCGGTTAAACCGGGTCGGACAAATTGTTGGGTTTCACTTTCGCAAGGTTCTGTCTGACAACTCGTAACGCCTTGCGAATATTCATTTCGTGACGCTTATTAATTCAATTATACTCATTATATATGGCATTCGATCAGATATTATCGATTAAATGTTTTTTGCATATGTTTTTCACAACATTGAACCTTGCTAAAATATATAAAATATAATTATTTTATTGATAAAATATTTGATACAGTATTACCAAAACCTTTGAAAAAATATTTCTGAATAATCCAAATTTTACATTTATCAGTAAATCTAATAATTTAGTATAATTTATAAATTGTAATATAATATTATGTAAGCGTTAAGCAGGAGACACGACAGTATCTCGGCGCTAAGACTAAAATAAACTTCTAATAAACTGAGAGAAAATTTACTCAATGGTATACGTATGGCATAAATTTAAAATATATATATATATATATATATATATATATAAGTAAAGAAAATAATTAAAATAGTGAGAAATAAATATAAAATAAAATTCATTTATAACAAGAAAAATAGAAAGTATACAAAATAAAAGCGAAGGAAACGTTCATGAAAATAAAAAGGAAGCTGATGAAAAACTAATACAAAACGGAAGCATGGAAAGTATGTAAAAGATAGAAAATGAGAGAGAGAGAGAGGGGGGGGAGGGGAGAAAGAGAAACGAAGGACGATATAGAAAGGAATCAGATTATAAAAATAGAAAGAATGTTTTTTACATTCTTCACATTCATTTTATACTTTTAATACAATTAAGTTTGGTAACAAAGAAAAGACAAGTATTACATAAGCATTTGTTTAAGTAATATGAAAGTAAAAATGTCTGAAAATATCATCTATAAAACAATTCTAAATATTAATTCACGATTTCATATCCTATTGCTCTAATGACATTTCTCAAAATAGAACGTACATTAGTTGATACGTATCATCGTGAAGACGTTTATACGAACGATACCCATTGCGAGTCAAATCATATCTCTTGGCAGTTGATAAAAAAAAGAATCTAAGTTTTGCCTTTCCTTTCTATAGGTATTTTTCCGAGAATAGCTTAGAGAGTTCGAGCTTCTCTATTTCGCAAATTCCGGCAACTGCCGACGGGACCACAACGATGATGATGGGAAGAAAACGACGAAGAAGAAGCGATAGGCAGACGGAAGGACGATTCGCCAGGCGGAAGTCGGAAATGTGCTCCGGAACCTTCAACAATCCCTCGATGAAACTATTGGTCATCCGCGACGCAATACCGGATACGCCGGATCTAATAACTCATCCGCCCTGCTGTTGCCTGGTCTCCTATTCTCGCTCCCCCTTATACTATCCTTTATATCTTTCTGTCTCTCCCCTCTCTCTCTCTCTTCCCCCTCCCTTTCCTCCTTCCTTTCCTCTATCTCTTACATGCTTTGTCTTTTTTTGCATTAGCTCTCTGTACGGGCTTTCTTTTTCTGTTCGTAAGCATTTCTCCCACACATTGTTCATTTTGACGGTGATTGTAGATAATGTCATCGACTCGGAAAATAATATCAGTGTCGTAGCGTCGTTGTATTGTGACAAAGTAACAATGTATTTGTGTTGTTTCGGCGGCATTACTATTGTTGAGGCTGGCGTGATCGTAAATGCTATGATTAAAACGATAATAGCAACAATTGCGGAAATCGTTTGGCATTGTTGCGCATCGCTTGTTCAGATTTGCGTCACACTGTCGAAACGCGTGCCGTAATTTACCCTGTATATTTCTAATGCTATATCCATACACCAATGTCAAATATAATAATAGTGACGCGGTATAACATTATTATAATATTGTAGTAGTAATGCGTACAATTATGAAGTACAAAACATGATATATCGCTCAATTTATATTTACGTGGAAATCTAGATTTTATAATTAATATTGTGATGTAAATATATTTATATTTTTCAATACATGTGTGATAAAACATTTTACAAATAGCACAAATACTATATAAATTACATATAGTATAAGATTCTAAGTATATAAGATTATAACTGCAACGATTAATCTCATACTATGTATTATATTCATAGTATTAAATGATAAACTTATGTCCATTTGCACATGCTCAATGTTTACAATACCACCATATGTTATTATACTGTAGTTACTATCTGAAGTAAAATTAACCTTATCAATTCAGTCCATCTTGGGCTGTGTCAGTAGGATGTCTACCACAATGAAATCTAAAACGTATTGCTGACGCAAATCCACCGACGAAGGGTAATCTTGACGCGCCTCACCATTCGAATTCCAGTTTTGCTCAACATGTTCTCTCTGGGGTGAGTCGGTAGTGTGATATACGACGCGACGTAATTGCAGGAATTTAATCAATCAGAGATATAGCCTGGCGCGAGTAAAAGATACCCGGAGTAACCATGGCAAGCCGAGTTAAGCCCTCCAGGAGTCTCATTTAAGATAAACCCGACTGGCAGAGGAGCGAACGAGAGTAGAAAGGAACAAAATCACCACCGCTGACATTGTCGTTGTCCTCGCGTTGGTTAGATGATAAAACGGTAGGACTACTATCCTAGATTCTGTACTATCTCCTCAACTACTTCTCCAACTCTTATCCTTCTCGTCCTTCTAGCTCTTCAATGTCTTCGTTCTCATTCCTCTAGCTGGTACACTTTGCGAATCGCACGAAAACTCGCCCCCTTTTACCCTTTCCACCTATTCACACACAGGCATGGATCTGTATATGTACATGAAAATACTCGCCGAGGTTCCTCTACTATCCTCCCGCGACCCTCTCTGATATATAGCCCTTCGGAGGTCGATGACTTCCGCTATTTTTCTTCCGCTGTCTCCAGCAAGCAACTTCCCTTTCCTAACGTCCACCCCGCGCACCCAGCCGTTTCGGTTCTTTCCAACGTTCTCATTCTACTCGAATATCCACTAACCGTACACGGACATCGATCGGCCCAGCTGCCGCTATGAAGCATATCTCATCCGCAGAACATTCAGAGAATGTTGGCAACGAAAATCAACGAAATCCCGCTCGTGCTAGTGTTGGTTGCATAACATATTAAATAGTAAAATTCATTCGTAAAATCTCCATTGATTTCACTATTCTAAATAATAATCATTTATGTAAGCTATACTTCAATCACAATTTTAGAAAATTTACATAAACTTTATGAAATTTTAAAAAGATTTAAAAAATAGTAGGAAAATTTAAATCAAACAGAGAATGAAGAATAATTCGCAACAATATAATAATTCATAGATAAATGTCGCAACAGCTATTTGGAGAATGACCAACGATCGAAGCATTGTGCAATAATGCGTCCTGTCCAAAAAACCTCCAAAATTGAAAACAAACTGCAGCATCGGGGCGAATATTGTGCGCCAGCAGCTGAAAACAGTGCAAACAAGTCGCGCCGAAGTGGTTGGTAATGAATACATAAATCACGATTATTGCATACTCTTTTTCTCGAGCATGATGTTGGATCGATAAATCAGGGAAAGAAAAGAAGAGAACGCGGAACATATGAAGCGATGAGGAAAGCAAAGAAGCTATTGCATTTATGGATGATCATCCTTGTGACAAGCCAAAATTAATTTACTCTACTCTTCGAGTTAGCGTAATGGCGTTGGCATATTTTAACCCAGTTCTTCAACTTCTTCTATGGTGCACCCGCGCTATCGCAGAGTGACATAAATTTCTGTTAGCAATACGCGGTATTGCGATTCACAAAATTCATCTGGTCTCTCTGATAAAATCTAATGAATGCTCGCAGTTGACTGACTCTTTAGTTGACGCGATAAATAATTAATGAACAGATACAAAGGGACAGAATATTTCTCGCACTAGCCATAAACTATTTAATATTAATAAGGTTACGAAGCATAAGAAATGCAATATTCTCTTTATGGAAGTATACATTATTTTATATACGTGCATAGAGTATTTAGATATTTTAACTAATCCATTAGATATAAACTATAATACTTGATCTATAGTTTAATACATTGCAAATAAATCTTTATTTTTTGCTTCGCAAAAAATTATTAATAACTATCAAAATGCTGTATTAAAATTTCTTTTTCATCAGTAGCAATGCAACAAAATGGCGATTACAGATTATTATTATTATTATTAAACTATGAAATGTAATAATTTAAGATTTTGTATCGTTTAAAGATAGATACTAACTTTTATAGTCTGTGTGAATATATACTATGACGGTAAAAAACTTTACTTAAAAGTACACACACACACATCTGGAGACGTGATAGTGTTTCGGCACTAAGCCAAGCGCAGCGTCATTGTGTATTACATATTACGCGCATGGGCAAAGTCCACATAGTGGGCAGTGTTGACATTGCCCAAGTTGCCTGCTGTACAATGTCAGCATTGCCCACTTGCGGACTTTGCTCGTAATATGTACAGACATACATATATATGCGTAAATAAATCATTCCAAGATTTTCGATCGAGTAATAAAGATTAACGCAGCAGCTTATAATATGACGCTATCATTAAAATTTATTATAAAACTATTAAATTCGCACCTGTCTTTGTATTGCTTTAACAAAGCTATGCGTCGCGCATTGAACTTGCCATTGTAGCCTAAAGTCTAAGATCCGTGGATTATATGAACCATCCTTAACAGTGTCAATAAACTGAGGTTATGAGAGCCACAAATGTCGGAAGTGTATCTCCTTACGACAGACATAAATAAGCTCCGACGGTAGCTGGTCGTTTAAATGTCGCAAAGGGAACTCCACTGTGAAACCCCGTTTCGTTTCTCCTGAATGTGCGATATAATCCTCCATAAGTAACGATTCTTGTTGGCTTTTTCCAGGTCAGGAAAAAGTAGGATCGGTTTTCAGATCGATAGGTATCATATGATGTAATTACTTAGCATGCCATTTCTTAATAGAACTTTGGCCAACTCGACCGCTCAAAGTAGAGATGAAATGCATTTTGCAGACAGCTTTATTTCATGACTCGCGGACGCGGAACCTTCGACCGATGAGCGATAAAGATGCTTAATAGCCAGTCAGCTTCATCAATATATTCTTCCTACGTTGAACTTCTTATCTTGTACTTAAGCGCGCCTAAATGAAGAGTAGCCTTCGTACGAGTTAAAGCGTTCCAACGTGATGCACGTTTTATACAACATTTTTTATTAAGCTTGCTATAACTGTAACCAATGTGGCTGTATTAAATTGAATAGTCCATCAGCATCGTTAATGCATTGCATCTCGCAATCTGGCATTTGCTGTATTGCGCGATGGATGGACCGCACTGCAAATTCTCACGCATTTCACGCATGTTTATAACACAGAGTTAATGAAAAGTAAAGTCTTTTGTGATGAATTTATTATTTAATTTAATGTAATTTTTAAAAATTATCAATTCTGAACAAACGTTTTTTTTTTTTCAATCCAAATTCAATTCCAATCAGTTTCTATTATTCATCTCAACGAAAATTACGTCTGAACTCTTCAAAAATATACAATATAATAATTTAACAACTTAATTCTGGAAGATTGTGATGCACGATTCGTATATTCGACTTAAAACCAATGTTTAGTAAAAGTACGTAATAGATGAGCAAGCTGATATTTTCATGATACGAATCTTTTTCCTCTTTCGCTGATGCTGAAGCGGCAAATCAGCCAGGTTTCTTCCTGGTCGCCATTACTGTGGTAAAGCCTTGATGGCGAAAGTGGTCTAGGGGCAAACGGTCAACGAGACTGGAGATGAGATAGAACAGGCCATTATGGCTACGCCGATAAGATAGGGCTACCCTTCGTGCTATGTAGAAGTTCCAGCCTTCTGGGTATGACTTGATACACCGGACGCGATCCATGTCATGAAAAATCTCGTTGGTGGAGTGGAAAGCGTATATGAAACAGAGGAGAGAGAGAGAGAGAGAGAGAGAGAGAGAGAGAGAGAGAGAGAGAGGGAGAAAAGGCGTTGTCCAGCGCCCTCGAGAACTCGGACCTTATCTTTTCATACCGATCGTGACCGTCCAAGACTTCATTTCCGTGTCCGAGCGATTCCCGCCCTCGTGCCAATTTATATACCTATGCGTAACGAAATGGACCCTATGCTCGTTTACATAGAATGGATCAAAGTTCGGCAGTTAGGGGAGGCGACTGTGAGTTATTGTTACGTTCGGTCGAGTATTAACTGCCGGCAGTTTCTAGTGCTCGGTAATTACGCAAGTACAATGGCGAATCTATTAAGGGTATCCTAAAATCGTCTAATTTACCGTAAAAAATTATCACATATTTATATTATATTTTTACAGATATGGAAGTGCTTTTCTAGAATTAAAATATACGCATTGATATTAGTTTGTGACGTCAAATTTATGCCAAGAAACATAGTAAACATTTTTTAAATTAAAATCCTTTTTTACAATTTTTTAATCCAATATCAAGTCGTGATATAACATTTACTTGATATAAAAAGCTCTGCAATCTATTTACTTATAAAATTGGAGGCTCCAGACTAATAGATTATCCGAGGAAACAATATGGAGTTCTTAAAATTAGACTTACTTATAGACACTTAAATCGACGAAAATCATTTAAGAAAATTTAGGTACATACGTGCAAGCGATATTAATGTAGTAATATGTAGTAGTGTGTCAATATGATACGTGAATCATAAATATATAGTTCCTATTGAAATCGGTAAAACAGCAATTCCGTCGAAGTTTGATTTTTAGTTTAGGATTGTGTTCTTTTTTGCAATTTTGTAATTAATAATTATTTAATATAATGTACTTCGCGACTCCACATTAAAAATTATATGCACGTTTTTACGTAATAATTTAATGTAGATATTTCAATGAATTTGTTATTTTGTCTAACATATGTATATGTTATTTTGATATACACGCTGCTTGAAAAATGCGTTATGTTCCTACATATCGACTTGCGAAGAATATTTCTCAAGTCCTCGGTGATTTTAAGATTTTGGATATTCGCACACAAAATGTTTAAAGATCCGGATTCGATTTTCAGCCGAGATAATATCTTTCACAATAAATTTATTTACAGATTTTCAGTACATTTCAACATCTCTCTAATAACATGCTCAATTGAGAATCAAATCATTAAATTGCTTGTCAATTTAATTTGTGATATTATTACAATAGTTCAGTTGTGTTCCTAAGTCCAGAAAATCAATTCTCTCGGCGCATATTTCAAATGATTACATATATGTGACATATAAATTTATATTAAAATTCACCAAAGATTAGATTTCAACTGTTACAGGCTGTATCTCTTACTAGTTGTATCTCTTACTATTATTTTCTTTTAATATATTTATAAATAATATATTTAATATATTTATAAATAGTGTATAACAATATTATACATGCTTATATTATTCCTACTATCGACAATGTTTCTTTAGTTGCAACAAAAAGAATTTGATAGCGCTTCCATTGAGCTCCTTTATACGTCGAGCTTAACGAAATGTTGATATGAACAGAACGCAATTTCCTGCGTTAAGCCCAACAGTGTCCTGGTTATATTCTCCCCACGGTGCTATATGGTAGCAAATAATAACATTTCTATAAGTCAGTCGTTTGTATTCGACGACTGGCGCGCATGAACCCCATTTCAATTAACGTATGATCTATGTCGTATGAGGACCTGTTCTGGCACCTTTTGAACGTTAGGGCAGTAATGCGCGGGGGATCGGCTTTCTAAGTAACTCTATATCACGTCTACGTGACACGAAACGTAGAGAAAAAAGAGCTTGACGACGGTCGGTAGGGAACAACGGGGGAAAAAAATCGTCTCTACTTGGACTTCATTCGATCGATCTCGTCTATTCTCTGCTTCTTCTTTCAGTTCAAACTTTCCTTCCATGTTATATTCTTACAATAACATGATGGTCGAGTTTGCATTTAAACGGAATGATAAATCGGATTTGGCCACACATAGTTAATTGTTTCTACTAATAAAAGAATGGAATCATAAACTGTACAGTTGCATGAATAATTGTTAATAATTTGTGATCAGTTTATTACAAATTTTATACCTATATACTAAAGAATATAAAAATTTTCGACGTCTTGTGAGAAGTAGTGGAAAATTTTATAAGAAAGACTCGTACGAATAAGCGATAAAACCAATCGCTTATTTCGGCGGAATTAAATGGGATTCGTTTTGAAATCAAACGCGTTCGATTTCGACGCATCAGCGTCAGAACGCCATCAAGCAGTCCATATTGGCGCCTCCGGTGACATTTTAGGGAATCCACCGTACAATTTCTCTCGATTCTCGACCCCAGAACATCCATTTTATTTAGCGCGCCAGGGTCCACGGGGAACGTTAAACTCGACGGCAGAGAATTCTCTTTTTCTTCGTCGGCCGATATCCCATCAGTGCCAGCAGGAACGTTTACAACGGGCTAGTGTCCAGCTTCCTAAAATCTACCATCCTCTCTCTCTCTCTCTCTCTCTCTCTCTCTCTCTCTCTCTCTCTCTCGTTTCTTCAACCAGGGTTAGCTGAGAGTTGAAACGGAGGAAGGATGACAGAGAGATGACCAATGTGCGAAGATAGAGGGAGAAAAGTAGACGGTGGACTGTCTGGACCCACCCCGAGATGGACACAGAGAATCGCCATTACAAATTGACAACCTTGATTGATAGCTCTCGCGAAAGGGACGACGCCGGCCGATCCGGTGGTTGAGCAGAAGAGGAAGGATCACGACAAACGGTGAAGAAGGGATCGTTAAGGGGAATCAGGGGTTGAAAAAGACCAGGCTAAGGGGGTTGGGGCAATCTCGATGTGAGGAAAGTGGGAATAGTAGCCAAGTGAGATGGAGTGGATGTGCTATATGTAGGTTTGGTCTGGCCTAGCTCGTTCTGCAAATTCTACTCCAAGAGATCTTTGGCAGCCAGATAGTGCGTTTTGCAAATCTATACAGTTATAGCCATCGAAACGGACGAAAACGGGAAACGAAGAGAGAGAGAGAGAGAGAGAGAGAGAGAGAGAGAGAGAGAATGAAGGGATCGAGCGACGTTATCGAAACTGAGGCTCTCGGCGAGTTTGTGACGAATGGTCTGCATCGACTAGATCCGCAAAGTACGATCTGTCCTTGTGCTATATCACTGGATACAACATTCGATGCGTTCCAAGCTACTGTACGATGAAAGTTTCGACGTACATTGAAACTTTTTAATTTATCATGTAATTGACATAATCATAATCATTTTACAATACACATTCAAAATATACTAATTAATTAACACTATTCATATAATTATATTCGGAAATAATCTGACAACTGAGCTTGAAGAACACAATTTATCAAATTTATGATAATCAAATTTTCGCGAAAACGGTCGAGAAGAAGAAAATGCAACAAAAGAGACAAGGTAATGCGAAAATAATCGAGCAACGATTTAAAAAAAACAAACGACGGAAACGCAATTACTTGTGTTATCTATGACTATGAACTCTCGTCTCATCTTGACGAGTAATAAGTAAAACTAGCAATTAAGATATTGTCGATGGACACGTTGCAACAGCTTTCCTCGATGATTCTCTCATACACCTAATATATTATAATATAATGCGTACGCCAACTCATAAAGCCGACAAACAGGCAAAAGAGTTGAGTGCGCCTGAATAAGCGATGTTTATTGAGATTATAGCAGAGGCAATTCGTGGAAAGTCGTTTATTGCAGAGAAGAAAAAAGAGGACGACAAATCTCGTATACTTGGAAAGAGTAATTACTGTATCACGCAGAAACAAGCCGCGACAGAAATCAGTGAATAGATCGGTCATCGTTGCGACCACCAATCTTTCGTCAGTAAAGAGATGTAAAGACTAGAGATACATAACGACATTGCTGAGCGATCAACTAACTCACGTCGTAATTGGATACTTTATGTCGATTAAAAAAGAAAACTGTTTCATTAATCGCTGTTTATAATTACTCGTTGCCGTCAAATATTGAGTTAAACCTTAATATAGAGCGCCTGAATTAAAAAATACTAAACTTTAATACTACTGTAATTATGTTAATGAAATCGTTCAAATTTTATTCGACGCATATTTAAAAAAAAGCGTAATAATATATGTTTACTTTAATGATTTATAAAAACTGGATTAAGAAATTAAGATATAATTGGATTAGTGCAATGCAAGTATATTTCATTCGGCAATGACTCAATGGTCATCTTCAAGACAGAAGGAAGCTCGACAAATATACCTCAGCCGTATCGTTGTTATGGAGGTAGCAGACGCCTTTTATCGCGGTATCGTCACGAAATGCCCCGTACGGTCGCAGCTTTACGGTACTTCGGTGCCGCTGTTACGTTTTTACTGCATCGTTCTGGCAGCACGTGAGGGAACGACGATTTTACCGGTGTTACCAACGCTGTAACTATATACAGTCTTGACGTTAGACAGCGCTGTACATATAGTATAGCAGGTACATCGAAGTTCTACCAAAAAGAAATCAAGTATGTACAGGTTGTTTCAGTAAATATTTGAAGATTGAAATTACTATCAAGAAAACGTGGAATCAATTTAAGGGATTGTGCAATGTTGCTTCTCTCTCATATATTACAATTAAATGTTTTCTCGCACCATTAGACATTCGCACTTTCATTATAAGTAGCTACCTTTAATCAATAAGCTTTTTTTGCAAACACGCTTGAACAAGATGTAGCATCTATTTATCTTTGTTGCGTCTAGAGGTTCAAGAGCTTATTAAAAAAGTGCTGTCATAAATTGAAGGTAAGATTTTTAATATTTATATTATATAAACTTTTTCAATAATATTATACATGAACAATATTATGCTGATTAGTTGCAATTTCTAATTTGCTTATTATTGCCACGAGAAATTTTTATTACAAAGACATGTAGATAATAAGGAATCAGGGTTGAGAATTGATTCTTGTTGTAAAAAATAATGATTATTTTAAATGCTAATAATATTTATTTTAAATAAAATAATTTACCACAACTAACACTAATTCCCGGAATATAATATTAGTACATGAAGAGGACAAAATCTATTGTCGAAACGTCTGTATTTTATTTCTTTTGAAGAATACAATTTCATACACACATTACAACTTGTGACACGGCTCACATAGGCTTATTTACCTTCTCATTTTTTAAATAATTTAATTCAAGATTTAATTTCGTTCTTTATCGTCCATGTGAAATAATGTTATTTTATTTTTTACACGTATTATTATACAATCAAATATGAACTATTTTTAAGTATATTTTTTGATCAATTTACATAAATTTTCATCTCATTTATCACGTTATTCATTGTTATTCCCTAAATTTGATATTCTATATCATATTCTATTTTTATAGTTTTTATTTTTTTATTAATACTGTTGTTGGACTTAAATTTTGATGATTTTTACTTATTGAATGTTGTAGTTAATATTTCTCAAGAGTTCTGCATAAATTTAAAGTCTTCATATACATTATGTCGCGGTAATGTTAATTTAAAAACCGGTATTTTATATTCCCTGCTTTTACTCTAATTAATTAACTACGTGCATACATCCTTAGTAAACGGAAACAAAGATATGCTATCACACCTGATCTTGCACGTCGGATAACAAATGTCTATACGCAAGACTAATTATAAATGGAACTTTAGCAATTAAATTATCATTATTTCTATTGCAAGATGTCAGTGATAATATATTACGCTCACTGTACTGCAGTATCTTTTCTACACACTTTGAAGAATGTACTCTTTCTATTCTCTCTGGCATGGTTTTCTCCACGCATATAAACCTAATAGAATCTCGCAAGAAGGATACACGGCGACAGCTTGTATGTCGTAAAACGATGCACCATCGGTTTATAGTTTATAGTTCGAGGTTCGAGTGTTTACGCGGTGGTCGTGTATGATTGAATGGAGGAGGATTTAAAAGGGATCACGCGCGCTTTTATGAGCGGTATTAGGAACGATAACGTTAAAACGCCACGTGCGAGAGTTTACTATCCGTATAGATGTGCACACAATTAATTTTACATTAATTTCGTTTATTTGTTGCCGAAAATAGAGAATAACTATAATCTATTCAAATACAATTGCTGTATATAGTAGAACTTTAATAAAGCTTACTAGAAAGTCGTGCATAATTATACTTCTTGATGACGCGTTAACGTCGCCAAATGTATTCTATTTCTGATGTAAGATAAAAGAAACAGACAAAAAAGGAACATCAAAACAGTAATCTCAAATGTATAATACATTGATTTTTATTTTATCTTCACGCAAAAAAATTGTATGCTATATAGTACGCATAAAGTAATACAAACTAAGAATTATATTAGAAATAACTTTATGTGAATATTGATTATCACAAAATTGTTATTCATAATTTAATGTCTAAGTAATATATTTTTCATTAATATTAAAACATCAGTATCAGAATTGCGACAAATATTGCAGACGATATGATGCACTTTATATATTTTTAAAATATTAAATAACTTGCACAACTCATGCCGAAGAAATAAAATGCGTCACAATCTTCGTGAACGCAGATACGGATTATCGTTAAGACAAACGGGATGAATCATAAATTCACCAATCACGATAGCTTCTACAACCAATATCAGGATTGATAAGCGGGAATTCCCGTGCGCACGGACTGTATAACGCGCGAAACGTTAGTACGCTCTCGTGCGCGGAATGCATCTCTCATCTCGGAATAATAACAATGCCCCACGGGCCACGAAGTCAATGTGGAGCAGCTGGGATCTACGTAATGAAAGTATGATTGATGATCCAACCGACGTGCATCATTAGCTCGATACGGAGGAGTGAACCGAGAAGGATATGCATGCTTGCAAGTTCCGACAAGTCGTGCACGATCGTCGTCGTCACCGACATCGTCTTAAGATTCTAAATTAACGTGTATATGATTCTATTTTAATACATTTCTTCGCAGAGCTCGAATTCATGAGAGAGATTATGGCACAATTCGAAGTACGTGTGGACAGACAGCGTTATGCTTGTGAAATTTCTGCTTAATTAATAGTCTAAAGGAAAGACGCGAGGTATTTAACAATACGAAATATAAAATATTTTTATATTTTATAAAAAAATAATTTATTAATGTCTCTTTAATTTTCTAAACAGATATGTTAATATAATTTTACTCAATAAGCATTTGCATGAAAATTTAATTGTTGTTTTTAATAATATTTAACTTTATAAATAAATTAAAAAGCTTTCATAAAAATTAAAGAATTTGCATTTACTAACCAATAAGTTATATTTATATTATTTAAAAGTGTTTTTTTATCGTTGGTATAAAAATATAATACAATCATTTAAAGAATAAATAATAATTTCAGCATTGCTACCAACAGATCATGAGGGACTAGGATCATTTGAAAAACATATTTATCTCACTTCCATTGGAACAAAATCTGCCCTAGGGCCTAATGCTTCGGCTATTAAGCTTTAATGGACTGCTGATCGTCGATGGAGAGCAAAATAGGAGTAAACGGGGAGGGATACAGGCTGAATCTCTAAGGAATTGGAAAAATGGTTGAATTTACGAACTTGGTGGACTTCATGATGTTTCTCTCTCTCTCTCTCTCTCTCTCTCTCTCTCTTCTCTCTCTCTCTCTCTCTCTCTCTCTCTCTCTCTCTCTCTCTCTCTTTCTCTCTCTGTTCCTTCTGCTTCATCAGATCTATTTCTATCCATGAAAATATTCCGTGCGTCATTCTCTGGCCACAATAATCGACCGGAACGTAGGACAGCTCGCAGAAGAACTCCATCGATTTCAATCGCGCGCAAAAGATGTGCTTTTTCTAGTGAAACTGGTTTGCCAGTCGAAGAGAAGGCGAGAAAACGGAGGTGATGGCACCGGCAAGCGGAAGGGCTGGAAAGGTCGTGGGTTGCCTGTTTGCGGCACGATGGAACTGTGATCAGGATTGACTCGGGATGATAATCTGGCGTACACGGGTTTCCACTTTACTCGATGCGAATGGCGACGTTCAGGTCGCCAAGCTCTCGCTCTCCTCGTCCCCCGATACTCACGAGCCTCTCTTCCGTCATCTCCCTCGCGAATATCCCTTTAACTATCACTCGAATTCACTAGTAATACGTATGCGTCGCAATTATTAATATTGTTGACTCAGCAAAGAAAGCGTTTCTCAATAGTGTCGATGTCAATTTTTTATTTTTTATGCATGCTGTATATATAATAAAAAATTTAATAAAGCGAATAAGTTTCTGAAATTCAATTTAGAAAACATTTTTAATTGTCTGCAAAAATCTTACAGGATGTTATTGTAATCATCAATTCACGCAAGTCTTATAGCATTGATAACATTAATAACATACTCTTGTAAATTTGAATAAAACCTGGAAAGTAAAGCATTTATGATATTCACGAAGAAGATTCTCACAAAGACACTTGAATGTTTAGTACACGATACAAAGTGTTTTATCCAGCGTACAAAAGTATGGAAGCAAACTGCAGGCCATCATTTGCAGAAGCTCGCGAGAAGCGGACGTCAGTTCAAAAGAAAGAGAGAAAGAAGCATAAAAAAGAAGAGACCGATTCCTTGCTATCCCAAAGAGCGCGTTTCGTGGATACGTTTGGATAACGGATAAAGCGCCCCTAAAGCCCAGTTTCGACAGAGCAAATAACCCGTAACTCAGTGAGTGTTTATGAGGGGGTCAGTCGTAAAAATACGATGCGAATCGGTCTCTCTCTCTCTCTCTCTCTCTCTCTGTATATTTTGATCGTTTAGTCGACTTGCCCTCACCAAACTTTTTCTCGAGTATTTTTTTCCACGTTGCGGAACAAAGACACGGCTAAGAGAAAGACAGGCCACGACCGATAGAGTGAGAAGAATTTCCACTGTAGCAACGGGAGCATGTTCCCTGATCGTAAAACTCGGTCTGATCACCGCTACCAATTATCCCACCGTTATCCGAGTGTTATCCGAACGTTATCCGGAACGTTATCCACCTCTGCCCACCCGATACTCCACGGAAGAACCCTCTCACCATCATCCGAATCACTACCGATCCCTTGAACCCTAACTGAGAGAAAACAAGAGAGAGAGAGAGAGAGAATGTGTGTGTATGCGCGCGCGCGTGCGTACGTGTATAAGAAAGAGAATGGCTCTACCCTAAACACGAAGGCTCGTTGTTGTCGCCTTTTACTGCAAACGAAGTGATTCTCTTCTCGTAAACGCGTCGTCTTTACAGATTATTTGATGAAGAAATACATTTTCCTGATATCAAACTTTCAATTCTCTCATATTGATCTATCTTTAAAGTAAAGTCAATAAGTTTATTACAGTACGTAAAAAAACATTTTTCTTTTAAATATAAACGCTTAGTATGTGACTGTAAACACTATATGCAGCTCAATTAAAAAATATTTTAAAACAAATCTAACAAAAAAATTTACTCATAGTCTTCATAGACAAAAAATTATGCATATACATATAATGTAGATTATCATAATTACTTAGAACAGAAGAAATTTTAGTTCTAAAAATGTAATTTTTACTTGTATGTTAAAAATTTTGTTGAAGAGAGAATTGACAGTTTGCGAATTATATAAATTATCCATTCGCGTGAAATGAGACTTGATAATACATAATACTTTCTAAATCACGAAACGGAATGATTGTCGGACATGATATTAATCAGATATGCAAGAGAGAAGTGAAATTCAAATTTCCATCATGAGCGTGAAACGACTGATGATCGAATCACGAAGTGATTTAATTTCAGAGAGAAAAGACGGATGTTGCGGATGCATACAAATATAATGTATACGCTACAGGTTTTATTTGAGTTGAATGTTCCCGTTTATTAAAAAATAATACCAAGAATATGTAAAAACTGAGTATTGGTTACATGAAGTATTAAAGAGATATTAGACATGACTGTTGCATTGAATTATCAATTATAATTGTACTCGTATTATACAATCACATTCGCAAATCATCAACTGTTAAATCAAGTTTCCATACTAACTGTTTACCTTCAATATATATTCAAAAAGAAAATAATTAAGAGCCAATTGTTCCATCTTTTGGTAAAGTTTATCTATTAGGTAAGAATAGCAAGATTACCCAATCACGTACGCGGATTGCCAGATAACAGGTAAATTTTACCGAAAGATGAAACAATCGGCTCTAATTGTAAGTATTTACATTAATATAAAATTATTGCATACTTCAGATTATTTGAAAAATGACTATATCAATTTGAATTATTTAAAATTCATAATCTAATTATTTTCTATAATAAATCAGACTTTTAAAAATATCATTTAAAAACAATATATTAAATAAAAAAATTACTCTATAATTCTGCATAAATTGATATTAATTTATTTTTAACACATATATAATTAATATGTATGAAATTTATGTACAATTTAATTTATTATAGAATTAACAATAATTCAATGTTATGTTTCCTTTTATTGTAATGAAAAAATCATATTAAATATAATAATCATTTTTCATCATCATGAAGCTATCGAAAAATTTAATAACATCGAACGATCTTGAAATACACAAAAATTGGCCTACTAAAGCATCTTACTAAAAAATAAATTTTATTTTGTTTAAATTAAAATAAATTATATTAATTTATAAGAAATATGAGAAAAGTCCGGAGAATAAATGTATTTATGAACTATATCCATCATAGATGGCACAATATTGTACGTGTCTCTTGTATTGTATGTATGTGTGTAAATGTTTGATGGCTGAAGTGGATTCGTCTTACCGGCTCGATTACTCTGGTCGATCATTGGTTGAACAATTCTACGTCTCGCGTTTATAAACCTGAAACAAACAAAACAATTAACTTTAATAAGATAATTGGGATTTATTTAATAAAGAATAAAGAATTTCTTTCTTTTATTTTCATAAGTTCGTCTTGTAAATATTATAATTTACATCTTTTCATCTCGCGTTATACATGCGATATACGCAATGTAAAAGAAGATTGTCTTGAAGCAATTCGTCATTTTTGCAACAATCAAGAATAAGCGAACTGTAACTGGTTTGGGAGATGAGCGAGTAGAAAACGGAAAAATTCGGTAAAGAGGAAGAAAATCCTCGATACGTCATTAGCCACGTTGAAGAAGCTTCCATGTGAACGCTTTCCGAACAATAGATCTGCGGTCTGTTTCGATGTTGGTCGAAGTCCAAGAGGGTAAGTTCAATATAGTATGAGATAGGAACAACCATGGAGGAACGGCGGTAGAATGAGCGAAACACGAAGAGGAAGGGCGTACGTCAGCCGACGTCAGCGTCGCGGCGCCCTAATGGGCGCAGACGCCGGAAGTGATTGGGTTTCTGCTCGACTGACTCGAGCACACCCCCTTCTCGTCGTAGAATACTCCAGTTCCCTGCCAGAAAGGATGAAGAGGACATAAGCAAGCCCCGAAGAAGCGATGGTACCCCCCGCCCCTCCCACCCCTCTTATTTGCAGCATATCTTTCTTGCTTAGTCTCATGTCTGGCCGATTCTCACAGGAAAATCTTATGAATAATAATTATTAAACTTTCATCACATCTTGCTCTTGCGCATGAATGCACATGGCCTTTGTCGCAGTTAAGCCATTGACGCAGAAAGTGCCCATAAGTTGTTCGACAAGTCACCGAAAGTCAAAAGAGCTTCGACCGAATGAATAGTAAAGGACTTGACGAGTGATCAGCGAACATGCACATAGAAGTATAAAGAGAGAGATAATTATAAATAAATAAATTATAATATCATCAATTGAATATCTAATAAATTATAATATCATCATTTGAATATCTAAATGCGTTATAAATATCTCCAAACTACATATTGATATATATATGTATATATATATATATATATATTATATATCAATATCGTTTTATAATACTTATTATATACATATACATCCATTGTTGCACTGAATGTGAAACACAAAATATTATATATATTAATTTAACTCGGATTATAAATATTCTAATAAAAGAAAAAAGCTGCATACAAATTCTTTTAACAATGTATAAATCTTTCTCTACAAAGGAAGTTACATACAAATATAAAATTGTAACAAATACATTTCTACTTACTTATATATTCAGCCAAAAGTCACGTAAAAAAATTCCCTCTAATATTAGAAAATTCTGAATATAATAATGCGGTGCAAATATCAATGTAATATAACGAATAATTAAATGTAATCGTTTTAGAGTCAAATTTTCGACTATCGTCGGACAAAAGTATCACTGCGCTGATATGAAACCAATGGTCTCTCTCTGACCCACACATACTCCTAAGCGCCTTTGATTCCTCTTTGGCGAGGTAGGCAACGTGTCACAACCAGCTGACTACTACTAACCACCCCCGCTCTTCCACTTTAGCAGCCACCGTTGCAGCTGAAATATCGCTCGAACAATGGTGCACAACCTTCTAACTGAAATGAAAAAGAGAAAGATAGGAAAGAAGAAACTTGTAGAGAGAGAGAGAGAGAGAGAGAGAGACACGAAAGCGGTGAGCGCGAACTGCCCAAATTCTCTTTGAAGAGTTTGGCCGCCCTAGCGAAAATCAATTGGAAAACTTAGGCTTGTCACGTTACAAGGACTTTTTTATATGCATTTCTTTTATGTATTCATAGATAAAATGTAGTAAAATTTAACAGTAATTATAAATACTAATTACTTAATAGTAAGAGTCTTACCAAATAGTAACAGTTTGGTAATATATTTATTAAATATTTGTAAAAGTAATATTATATTTTTGGTTATATTAACTAAACATTATATAACTAAACATTGATGGGCATTATTTAATTCACCATACATTTGGTAACTATTACCAGATCCTTTTATCAGTTCTTAATTGATTTTTAATTAATTACTGCGCAATAATTATTTCTAATAAGAAAATAATTTTATTAAAAGAATTAGTATGTATCTTTGTTAGGTAGAGAGACTTTTTGAAAGATAATGCAGCAAGAAGCAAAAAGCACAAAAGAAGGACTTCCTTCATCGTTGTGCGAGCGCGTGAGTAGAGTAACGATGATTACTGTCGCGCTAGCAGCATTTACTCTCCGACGGCATTCGCAATTATCGGGGAGCTTCCATTAGTTAACTGCAGTCGATACGCAGTGCACCGGGTCCTCGCATCAAAACATCATTACTGCCCGAACACGAGAGCGCGAGAGCCGCCGTACTCGCAGTACTATTGGTAATCAATTTCGCTCCCGTGGTGTACTACTGGCGAGAGCCGCGTTAATGTGAAGCCTCAGCGTTCGCGTCGCATTACGGGAAATCGAAAAGGCAGTCTCGTAATGATTATGCGTTAGAAAACGGATCGGCTGACGTGTAGGTAGGTAAGAGTTGTCGTAAAAAGACTGTTTTAATTAGCAACTGAATGAGTGCGCGCGTGAGTTGAAATAATTTTCATCGTTAAAGAAGAAAACAGATTAAAATAAATAAGATGCTTGAGAGAATAGTATTGCATTATTAACATTATCAAAATTTATTATTATTAGATATTAAATCTCGTGGAATATGTTGCTTTACTTAACGAGGGTTTCAATCAATACAGAGTAAAGTAATAATGGTGTAATTATTTTTATTGAATCAGATTGCTACATACGACTGTGAAGTTAAATTATTTATGTAATTATCCCTTCCTGCACCATAGTTAATCAGAAAACATAGTTAATGAGGATCTGACCTCGCCATCCAATCGACAATCGATTTTTGTCTGTATAAAATTACCTCTAGTCTCACTAATGCGAATTGCTGTTACATCAGGGAAAACAGCCATCATTGCATTCCAGAAAACGAATGCTTACTAGGAGTTGGTCGTATAGATAAAACATTAATAGGAATGTACACCGCTTCGTATTTAAAACCTACAATCGTTATATAAATAATTTAATAATTATTCAACCAACCTTATGATAGACAAGTCGGTATAATTTAAAAATTAGTTACTCCAATCACAGAATTAAAAAAACATATATTCTGTCTGTCTTTCTCTCTCTCTCTCTCTCACTCTTTCAAATTGAGTTATAAAATAAAAGGATACAAGGCACAATATCCTCTCTTAAAGTCTTCGTACGTCCACTTTTTCGAAATAATTTTATTGCATCAACAAAAAGGTCGCCGTTTGAGCTCGCGCGATCAAACGAAGGGATATAAATCTGAGCGTTCATAAGACTAGCGTCGTGCCGGTGCATTTACGATCGATAAAATCATTTTATCCGAATATAATGCACCAGTCGATTCATGTACCGCTCCTGGCGAGTTCCTTCTTTTTTTATTTTCTGTCTTGTTCTCTCTCGCGCCGCCGATCGTAACCGTGATTTTATACTCGGCCCGGTTACATCTAGCCTGCACGCTGATGGATCTCCTCGAAAGTGCGACGCTCGCGAATGAACGAATCATACCCTTCGCAATATATAATTCTCATTCAACAAATTAAATGAGCATTATGAATCATCAGTATCCTTTCACCTTGTAATCGAGTTTTCTGCAGGCGTCGTTGACGAAATTGCAGGACACGCTCTCGGCAATTTCGGAAACCGAAAGTTGCTATCAGTTATCCAAATTAAAAATGTGCACTTACGATTGTTACACATCGAATTGAGAAAGTATTCAAGATTTATGCAAACATTTGCGTTGCATTCTCTTTTCACTTTATGATAAAATTTTTATTAACGAACTCGAACTTTATTATAAAAATTATTAGCACACATATAACAAGAAATTATCATCATTGCCTACTTTAATTATAACTTTATTAAAAAGTACATTCAATAAAGGTTAAAAGGGGGAGAGAGAGAGAGACTCCTAGGACAAGTGAAAGATTTCGCATCACAGCATGAGTAAACTTGATGCTGAATTCCTGGTGGTCACAGAGGCGTAACGATATAAACGCCGAGAACGCGGGACCGGCGATCGCGCGTATCGGATACGCGTAGACGGGTTATGTGTGTCAACAAAGCGATTTAACACGCGACGTGTCACTGATAGCTCCCGCCGCCACAGCGGCCGCATGGCTGCCTGCGTCGCATCGACGTGCTCGGCTGGACGTGTGCACCTCGGCTGCGTTTAATCTATGACTCTGCTGGAACGCTTTTTCGGAAAATTCCTATCCCGCATACCGTTCACTTCCTCCCTCTCTATTCCCTTTTCCCCGCTTTATCCCCGAGCTTTGCTGCGTTCCCAAACCTCTCTTCTCCCCCCTCCGAAATTTATATAATTGTTTTGCCGGGATCGCCACTAAATCGTGCCGTGGAACGCGATAGCGCCGGCGCTGTTTCGCGTTGATGTCGATGGCCGCATCGGTGATCTCGCCAATAAAAGGATCGACGGTAACATCCGCAACGCTCGATATCTGCGTATCTACCACTCGTAACATCACTTCGTTTGCCCAATACACGCGTAGAGTCTTCCGATTTTTTACACGGCAAGTCTTGCTTTAGAGCGATTGTTTTCCGATGTAAAAGCATAGTACATAACGGCTGTTGAATTCGTGATTGCAGAAAAATTTTGACACATTCGACATTGTCGGCAAAACTGATAAGTTAAAACTATTTAAAAAGAAATCTCTTCTCTATGTTTCATGACGTAACTTCGGATATCTGATAATAATAGGTATATTGCCGTCAGAGTAATTTTAGTGCAATTCGACGACTTAAGAATTTAATGTAATGGGATAGATATCGGGACACACATTGCAGCCATTTCAGATTCTAGCCCAACCCTGAGTGCGAAACAGAACTGCTCGCTTCGTGAAAGGCATGTTATTGGGTTCACAGCTGTCGCAACCCTCGCCGGTTGTGGGGTAGCAAAGTACTCGAGCCGATTGTCACCGGCCACCTCGTCACCGGGGTCAGACTCATCTCGTCGTCGTCGTCGTCGTCATCGCGTCGAGGGCTGATACTACCCGCTTGTGCGCGTCACACCTAATACCCTTGCCATCTACTTTCCTCCATACGCTACGATCCCTCGCTATACTCCCATAGTCTGATTTTCACTCCATCCACCGAGTGGCACCCGCGCAACGTTCGAGTCGACTGAGGCGTCAGCTTGTACAGTCTCTTAAACGCTAGCTACGAAGCCACTATATATGTACCAACTGCTGATGCCGTTATAAACTGCCAGTCGCCCTTTCCATCTTCTCATCTCCGTATTAACGCGCAATATCCATGGATAGAAATGGTAAAAGTCTCGTTTTCTATATATATCTATCGTAGGTATTAGATTGAGTTCTCTAAATATATACATATAGGTAGGTATATATAAATATACTGACAATAGTCTTTTCAGTCTATCTTTAAAAAATCATCATCATATACATGTGCGTGCGCGATGGTGTGTGCGTATATGTAAAATTACTGATCTCTTCTTGTTTATTACTTTCAATTTATTTTTCAAGATTTAAAATATTATATATGTATTTTTAGAAAAACTATACATATATCAATATATATATATATACATGATGACTTTTCAATAAATCTATTACTATTATTCATTACCATTATTTATTATTAATTAAATAGCCACTCATCATCGTTTAGAAAAAAAAAAATTACGCGAAACCGGTAAGCAACTATATCGCAATTACCACGTCGTTTCTGACGCAAATAGTTGTTTAGGCAGTAATAGTATAGTCGTCTCGTTACTTATATCAGAACACGCAGATACACGAGAATACTCTGACCAATCTCGGTAATCTCTGGACACAGTTTATCCCGAGTCTTCTAGCGCGTTTTATTTAGATTTCACGAAAACTCAGAGCATCGGATGGAAGATAAGAGGCCGTTTAGATTGACCGCTTGTCCTCAGGATGGCCCTAAAGCGCCACGTTTACTATCTCACGGCCGTGAAATCTTGTCCCTACATCTTTCTCGACCATCACCGACACTACAGAGCATATACATCCTCCTCGAAGAGCAGTGGCGTTTCTCATTCCGGATTACGACTTCCTCCGTTCTGGCTCGAATTTTTGTGTCCCATTATGACGTTCACCTTACAAGAGCGCGTGGCTCCACTGTCGAGCTTGGTCCACTGTCGCAAAGGAGCAAAGAGGAAACCACGATACCATTTTCAAGTCCGGAGATTTAAAAGTCAGTGATATTGTACAAAGAAATAAAATACACGCGCCCGTTCGACCACGAGGGAGACAGGCTCGACATTAGAGATAGATCGAAATTTTTATCTGCGCGCGCGAAATAGAATTCGCACGAGCATGGTTTATGGGTTTGCCGCGGGAGGATTCACACAGTCCGGACGGGTTTTTTTTTTTTTTTTTAACATTTGTATGGGGTCTTTTTCTCCTTTCCACAATCCCGCACCGTACGCCTCCGCGGAGCGCACTGTAGGGGCTCGGCCGTGTGCGCGGAATTTGAATCCTCTTGTAATAAAATCCGAGCTTTATGCGACGGCCTACGATATCCTGCTCGCGCTCGCGTGCGGCTCGCGCACATTTATCCGCGAAAAAGTGAAATGTATACAGGTAGGTTACATGTGTAAGGGGGATACCTGTCCCCATTCACTTGTCTGGATATAAGTGTTGCTCGTTGCACACGAGCCACCGCATTTCGCCCGGCAGATGTAAATAATACCACGAAATCGCTACCAGATACCTATGTCTTTTTTGCCGTTTTCTTCCTTTTTGCTTTCTCGTCCAATCGCGCTCCGTTCAGCCGCACCAATGCTTCGTGCATGGATTGTACGACGCCGAATGCATCGACACGCAGTCTTGTAAACGTAAAATTCGATAACGATAATTGTGTAATAGCAATTTCCTACCTTTACTATCAATGCATAAATAAAATGATTGCATTGCAATCAGAAAATGAATAAAAACTGACGATATTTTCTCTTATTAGAAACATTATAATCGTATAATTTACATTGGAATTCAATCTTTTTATTCGTTTTACATTGCAATTTTTCTTATAAAAACGCGATTCCTCGAAAATGGCATGTATTATAAAACAAATCTAATGGAAAAATGTAATGAAATTTAGCAATGTGACAAGAACGAGCCAATGCTAACGAAAAATCAATTCTTTATGAGTCGATTGTGAATAATTGTTCACTTTTGTCGTGATAGGTCTGTCATACTTATACGAGACTGCTTATGAAATAAAGAAAAAGAAAATAAAAAAAGAGAAAAAATGGAAGGTAAGAAGAAGATTGCAAAGATTGGCGGAGTCCTACAAGTCTTCCGGTAATTTGTAATTCGCAGGTGGGAAGCGAGGAGATCTCAGATAGCAGGAAGATTTAGTAGAGATGAGCATGGTTGGCGACATGGCGTCGCTTGTCTGAGGTTTTTGCAGGCGATGTACCGATGTCATATGTGACTTTAACGAGAGGAAATTTAGGATCGTGTGATGCAATTCTTTGTATCATTCAACGTCGTCCATATTACAGTTTAATAAAGATGAAGAATCAGTTCATGTTTTTCTTTGCATTTTATGATGTTCGTATTTGACGAAATAGTTACGTCAAGTGTATGGAATTGAATTTTTCTGTAATCGATCGATTAATAATCGATCAAAGTCTTTTTATGGAAAACAATCATGTCTATCTACTAAACTAATCAAAGTTCCAAAATGGAACAACTAAATATTATAAAAAAGAATATGTACTATAAATTTTGAAGTCTTCAATTTTGTAATTATATTTTTTTAACTGATAAAAATTCTGCATGTTATATTGACGAATTAACAAATCCTTTTAAAATAGAAAAATCGTGCTCATCCTGAAATAACATAATCTCTCATTAACTGGCACAAATTCACGTCGTACGTGATGTAGGACTAGCAGTGCAACGCAGCAGCATCCAGGGTGGCGTATAATTACTCGGAATGGGCGGGGGTGCAAACGTTGATAGCGAAGTCGAAGTAAATCGGATTACTCGGATATCATCTGCGTAATGTATGTATGCAGGCATGTATACACGACGGCTGTATATACAGGATGGTGCGGCAGGAAAGGGAGGACGATGGCAACACAGTAGTGACGGCGGTAGGGTACGCTTCTCCGCTCGAGGGAAATAAGGGTGGTGCGACCCGGGAGATAAAGGGTGCACCGAACGGGCGGAGGGCGCCCTGGCTACGACATGTTTTTCTAGACAATTTGTTCGGCAACATTAATCACCGGGAGCATCGCGAGACGCAGGCGTTAGTAGAAAGGGGTCGTCGTCGTGGAAAACGCTACGATCTTTGCTATTCTTTGCGTACGGTTCGGCGTATATCGTGTGCGTACAAAAGAGAAAGGAAATATAAAATTTCGCGTACAGATGATCGATATAATTAATTAAAATAATAAATAAAGAGGTAAATTTCGTGCAATTGTTATGCGAACTTTACCTGTACACATTCTTGTAAAAAAATATCACACGTCCTCACGGATCGATCAAAATGTCCCAAATTACGTTCTCGTATATACGTGGAGAATTAGTGATTCGGAGAGAATGGGTTCCCGCTGGTTCACGAAAATTACGTTCCTTATCGAGCGTACGCTCGTAACTTCAGATTAATCCGCATTTATATTTTAAGCCGCGTGTCCCGGCCACGTATTCGAAGCGCTGCAGCGACGTCGCTTCCATCGCCTCCTTTACTTCCACGTAAACTACGACGCAACACACAATACCGTGAGATGATTATCTGGAAAACTAATTTCGCCAACGCGCGTGTTGTTGCTCGCCACTACCCTCCACCGCCCGTGCATTGCCCTTCAACTCCCTCGCTGTTGCATCGCAGCTTAGATCGACGCAGCTGAAGATGGCGAACAATGAGGAAACGGATGGACATTGTTGCAATCAAAACAGAGAAAGAAATGATTAGTCGTGTTTCCAGCGGTTCTTTCGTCCCCACTACTCGTTGTGTGCTCTCTTACTCTATACTCGCTTTATCTATTAATCGACAAAAATCAATTTAATGTTCTATATTAATTACAACGTTTCATGCGTCTTATAATGTTAACATGTTTTTTAATTTCTCACATTATTTCTTCAATTATTTCTTATTTCTTTCTATAAGTTGAATATTATAGTGTGAGACTAAATATTATAATTATTAGAACAAAAATATTAAAATCGCATTTAAACTTTAAAAGAAATTCTTGACTTGAATACTGTTTTTAAAAGTAATCTATCTTACAAAATATACAGCCAATTATCTATACTAAAAATGTATTCCACGTGATTGCTTCCTGTCGCTGATATATATATATATATATATATATATCTCCACTGACATAACGCACTCTAATTTCCTAGAACAAACGTGCGTAAGAGCACACAAATTTCAACATGCATGACACTTGTACGCAGCGCGTGCAAACCGCGTACGCACGTTCGGTACAAGGCTATTTGTAATTTTCATTATCTTGGCGTAAAGGGGAACATTTAAGCGTCGCAGCACGTAGAGAGTTAATAGGCAAACCAGTCCTTTGGGCATGGGAGCGCAAGGTTCGTTTTTGGGGATCGATACGAATTGTCTTTCTCCCTTTCTGTACGCTCTCATTCTTATTCTTCTATTTATTCCTATGATTGAATATATGCAGTGAAGACAGAGATATTCCTATATATCATAAGCATCACAGATAACGTACCATTCTGACAACAGTAAAAAAAGCAAACATTAATAAATATTTAGGATACAATTATTACTAATAACATGAAATATCAGATTACGTGTATATCGTGTGTTTTGAAAAAGAAAGTTCGCTTGCAGTGATATCGTTTTCAGATTTTTTTCACTACTATTATTACGTTATAATAAATGAAAAGTTATGAAATCTCTTAAAAATTTGTGATAATCCCCAACGGGGTGGTTGTTCAAGATAGCTATAATGCGGTTCTCGGTGGCCATTCCTGTTTGTTGATTCCAAGCGTGATGGCCAAATGTCGTTTTCGGACGTAACAACAATTTCCCAAAATCTGACGAAATTGGCCCCCAAGGCCGAGGGAACGGGATACTATGGATGGCTACGTAACGGCGTTTATTGGCTGCTTTAAGGCCGTTTCTATGCGCGACACATTGTCGCTAAATAACGTGCAAGGGCCGGTTTGCTCTCCGCTATCCTTGCAGTCTCCAAGTTCCAATCCCACTGCTCCAAGATTTCTCCATTGCTCTCTCTCTCTCTCTCTCTCTCTCTCTCTCTCACACACACACACACACGCGCGCGCGCGCGCGCGCGCGCACACACACACACACATACATTATATCTCATATTCTCTATGTTCGCAGGTTTAGTCGTCGACGCAGTATGGTTGCTTGTGTAACAGTATGAAATATGACGGAACGCGCCTCGACCAATATGCGGACCAAAGCTGTGTAGATTCAGACAAGGCGATTGTCCGATAGATATCTACTTTTCCATGATAGAGGAAGAAAGGAAAGAAGAAGATAATGTAATATATCTAATAATAGGAATAATTTTGCAAACCATCATGCAATATTGATGTATTGAATTATTAAATTATAATAAGTATAAAATAAATATATCTAATGATTATAAAATAAAAATATAACAAATAATGTGTTCAAATAGTTTTATTAATAAACAAAGTAGCAAAATGTATCCATTTTAATGTTCTCAAATCAAAAAAATTTAATCCTCAGACACAATGCGAGGGAATGGCGATAGTGATAGGATTAACATGGTTTCAACCCATCAGTAATCGGACACACCGGAATACACAGTTTCTGATAGGTTGAAATCGTGTTATTCCTATCGTTATCGCTATTTCCTCGCATTGTGTCTGGGGCTTTACACTTTTCTAAAACGTAAAAATGTATAGAAATAAAATTATCAGGAGACACGGTAGTGTCTCCGGCCATGTTAAAAAAACTACTAGTTAATTTAATAATTTACTCAACATCTATTTCAAAACTTTTTACATACATCTATAAAACTAGCAATTTTTTAATATAAATGTATCGTACACAAGAATCAACTTTTATTTGTGTGTGATTGAAAATCAGTTTCATGCAGAAATCATTACTTTATTGTTAGTAAAATGGTTTAAAAGCATATATATATATATATATATATATATTCAGAGACAAAGAACCGCGACACGTATTTGGGCCGCCATCACGACGCAACTGCGCCATTCCGGTACATTAGAAGCAGAGCATAAAGCAATTTTCTGTCCATCGTCCCTCTTTACCGTGCATCGTCGAGGACGCAGAATTACTCACACGTAACACGCATCGGATGGACACACAGACGAGCGTACAACGGCGGGGTGATTGTGAAAGGGTCGAATTCACTCATCCCTCCATTCCACACCGCCATGTTAAGCGTATAGCGAAGGGGTAATTCTCATTTGGGTGTAATCGCGCTCGCAAAACTCCATCACACTTTCCTAATAGAGCCCATGAGGGAATACACGAGGCGAATAGCTCTTCGTACGCAACCGTTAGGTATATCGATTTCGGCGTTATATTTTCTATGCTCTGTATAGAGATGTAAAAAAAGTGCAACTTTAAAGTTAAAATATTAATACAATAATAGAAGACACTCGTTATTAAACACATTAACTCTTTCAATACCACCACCGACTGCAGTCGGTATAATGAATTATAGATAGTGTTTGATACTGTACAGTAATTTTACAGCGATGCAAAATATAACAAAACAACGGTTTTTTATTGTTATATTGTATTATAAAGTGGATAGAAGAGTTTTTGGCGGCGGAGTCCCTGATACAGAGGAAGCTTACTCGCGAATTATCTGTGATATGGAAAAGATTAAATAACAAATTGAAAAAGTGTATTATTAGGAGTCAGTGCACGATAGTAAGTAGTGTGCATCTTGGATTTGATTTAATTTAATATTTCTTTTTCAAATTATAAGATACATGATGATACGTAAACAATAAATGTTTCGATTCAATGTAGGGCCATTCTCATTGTCAGTGCACAAATCAGTCACAAATTGTAGGTAGTTCACTCAGATTTTCATGAGATTATAAATTCGTATGTGCTTCTTTACAACCTCACTTATATCTTGTTTGTAGTAAGGTAAGTAGGTATATCGTTCACAGTCAGTTGCCACGCTTAATTTATAACTGATTAGTACATTGAGAATATTGAGCCAAAACATTTGCATATTATATCAATAAAGAAGATATATTAAATTAAAACAAATCCAAGGTGCGCGACTACTTACCGCGCTGTCTCCTAGCAGCTCTTTTTCAATTTGAAAAGTTAAATAAATAAAAAGCATTCTAGTATGTATATGCAATAATATTTTAGGTTACAAACAACACTTGTGAGTCATATTGCGCAAAAAAATTGATAATTTTATAATTGTATATGATAATTTAGTTTCATAAAAAAATAAAACTTCTGAAAAAAAATTGATAAGCAGTCGGAATATGAAATAGAATTAATATTCAAACCGCGTGCGCTCTCGTGCACTTACAACGGAAATTTACAACCGCGATCTACGATATTCCTAAAACCTTTCTCAGATCAAATTTCGATGGAACTATCCCATAACTATCGGACTGCCGATTTCGCCGGCAATTTCATTTTGAAAAACCGAGCATTGGAACAGCCACACGTGCTGCACCCGCCGTTCATGCGGATTTTACATATTTCTTTCGTAGCAAACTCAGTTTTCGCGCGATAGCGTAAAAAAGAGGCAGGACGCAGGTGCGGCGAATTCAAGATCGAGATTATCGAAGAACCAAACCGGAAACCAGTATCCTAGGCACGGAGCCTCCTCCATCACTCGAAGAGGGTTACCGTTGCCGCCGCCATTGCTCGTACAACGTTGTACGTAGCAAACATCCGCGCGCAGTTTCCGGAACGCTGCCTGCTTCTCTCCAACCCCCCCCCCCCCCCCCCCCCCCTCCCCTTCTCTACCATGTCTGCCATCCCATAACTCCTTCTCCTTACCGTCTATAACCGAATCCAACATGGCAACACGATACACACGTCCACGAAGCGGAAAAGGCTATGTCCCAGGACCAGGAGATAATCACGGTTAACGATTGCTCCAGCAATTACACTTCTGAATGAGATAACGGGAAGTCGTTATTCGAATTTCTCCGAGAGAAAGTCTGAGCGATCTGAGAGATCCGCGATTAGAGACTGAAATACATATTTAGAAAGACATCGTTGAAGACCGCGGATTAAAATAATATAATGTAAACATTTTCAAATTACAATATCAAAGTAAGTATTTTATTAATTAAAGTAAGTACTTAACATCGTACAATGTGAAATAGAAAAACGAATATTGTATATTTAAACGGATGTATTTAACATTATATTAAATATTACCAATTACAGAATAAGTTTTTCTTCTCTTAAAACATTGATGTTTCTCTCTCTCAAACATGTAATGTAATATAATAGTACAATATACTATATCTAACTTTCCACTAATTTCACATTTCTAAAAAATTGTGCCATAGTAAAAACAATAATTTATGAAAAGAGAGTTGTGGATAAATTCTATATTATTAATCTTTTGTAATTAAAAAGCTCCTTCTTCTCTTTATCAACTAGATAACTACATATAAGAAGATTTGAGGGTTCTGCGAAAGCGAATAATTTTAATTCGTACAATTTACGTCGCGCGAATAAATAGGTGAGTTCGGCTGGTTTGTCGGGGATGGGGCTTAGTTGCCACGATGGCACACCTGTGGAGCAAATTTACGAAATGTTTACGACCGTCTAAAGGGGCGTCCGATCCCGGTCCTCTGCCATTCCCGAATGTTGTCCCTCCGAGCGCACAATGCCGCGTCATTTGCTATTATTACGTCGTTGTTATCACCACCTCGCGGAAGCAAAGGAGATCCTACCTCTTTTCATCTATCGTTTGCTCTTCGCCTTGCTTGTTTACCTCTCTCTTCTCTTTGTGCCACGACGTTTATATCTGTATTTCAATCTTCTGAGCAATTTAAAGCTTTTCCGTTTATTTATAATGAATATAACATTGATAACAAAATATTTCTCGTGCAGATTATCAATCTTCCAATAATATGAGATGTTTTTATTTATGGGAATTCCTCGGTGAAGTACGATCGGCGAAAGTTGCCGAGTAAATTAATCGTCGTTCGTTACTTAACAAAGTATGCTCGCGCTTACAATTGGATTTTATTTATGGATTTTATTCAGAATGTATATAGGTATATCAATTACAAAAGGCGTGCCCGGAAAGCGCGAGAAGATTGGCCCTCTTCCTTCGACTCTTGGAGCCGACCTGACCTCCCTCTCCTTTCATCCTGAGTTATGAATGTTCCCAATTACATCTTAAAAGCTGTGCTCCATTAATTTTCACAGCTGCTGCCGCTTAATTGGGAGCCCGGGCCGATAATAAACCCTGGAGCTTGCACCCGGGGCCCACTACTGCGTTTATGGCCTGCGAGAGTTCCACGGGATTGCCGTCTTCGCAGACGATCGCATCGATCGGCCACTAGTTTACCCTTGTCGCTCGCTGTCGTTTTCCTTTACGAGTCTGACCTTGATTCGGGTAGACGTCAGTAGGGTAACCGCGGAACTTGCTGTCGACGTTGCTTTCAGGGAATCGATAATAGACGGTATCCGTATACTCCCGCGAGCAAAACATTCGGTGTACGTTGGAGATGTCTCATTTCGAATCGCGTGCGAAAATCTCATTACGATCTTACTACCATCATTCTTAGGCTGTCATGACTTTTACGATCGCAACATTGTATACAAAAAACGCAACGTATTATTACGATTTTTTAAGAAATTTTCACCCTAATTGGCAAATTTGTCACAACAATTGTTTAATGGCGCATCGAAAAGACTAACTCTTAACTTTCTTCTAATTAGTTAAAATCTATGGACGGGGTGGCGCGAATATCTCGAGCGGTGTGTGCCTACTGCTACATCGGTAAAATTAAATCTACATTCGCAGAGGATTTATAGAGTGTGTTCAATTTATCGTTGACAATATCGATAATTTCCTAATCAAAAGTAAGAAAGTATTCGAATGCATACAATATTATCGTTTAGTTTCAGCTATCGTATATTTAACGTGTATGTGTTATATAGTGTGCTTTAGGTTACTTTACGATGACTAACAAATTTGTGATATTAAAATTCCATGCAGTTGCATGAGCGAGAATGATTACGTTTGCATAAACACGTAATGATTCGATCGTGGCGACGATGAGCTAACATCCATAATAATATTTCACAAATTTTTGTAGCGTTTCTCCAAGGAGGTCCGACCGATCAAGAAGTCGAGATAAATTCGACATGGTCATCGTGGCATCGACCATCAAACCGGTATTAAAAATAACTGATAGGGTCATGGCAGCGATTTGCATGCGCTCGTTACTTGGGCCGGCTGCATCTCGTGTAGAAAAGAAAAAGAGAAAGAAAACGATGATAGCGCTAGCTAACACGCGCGAGCGTTGAGCTTAAACCATCATCGCATATCTGCCAATATCTTGTCGCGGCATGTCGAGGCCGCAATAAGATAGAGGAAGAACCCTCCGAAGACGAGAGAGAGAGAGAGAGAGAGAGAGAGAGAGGTTCAACTTTGTGCAAGAATGTGGAAGCTTTGCTCGTCTCTTTTCTCTTTTGCTTTTTTTTGTTTGTCGAACATGCGTTGGCAGTGCCGCGTTCCACCCACCGTCGCTGCGACTTCTCCGCCGGTTCGCAAAACGTCTCGCGGTAATATTACCCAAAGCAAACGACCAGGTAAGCCGTAGTCGCGCCACCCAAGTGGACCTTGTTAGCGCGGATATCCTCAGAGATACACCACCCAGAAACCGGAGGAGTGTATACTGAAGCGCGTAGAGTAACGAGAGAGGAAGAAGTGCGATGTGGTTGACCGCAGGTAAACGAGAAAGTGGGTGTGCGAAAGAAATAAATAAAGATTTTCCTTTTTGTAAGTTTCACTATCGAAATAAAAAGTAGCATCATCGCGCTTTTCCGACTAGATAGGACGGATTGAGTCGATAAAGATTTTCTAATCGATCACCTTAAATGAAAAATTTTGTTTCAAATCTCACAAATAATTGTAACAACATTTAATAAAGAAATATATTTTTAATACAAGCACACCATTAATTAACATCATTATACGCAACTATATCAGTACATCGAGTATTAAATCTAGCTAAATAATAGGTGTTTCAAGCAAGATACGTATGTCAGAAATCACGGAAAGAAATAGCAAGTTACTATAGTCAAAACACTTCTTAGTAATTTCAACCTGTCATTCCAGTCACTTCGTTCTGAATTGTAAAGTCTGAAGAGATGAACTTGGTGGGTTCACCGGCAGCCGGCAGGGTTATGGGAACGAGAAGTGGGCGATAGCATGGGACCCGTTGGTGATGCATAGGTTGTCGAAGGTTGAGTCATGTGTCATTGGATCGGCTGCGAATCGGAGAGTGCCGTATGCCGTTGGGGTAGGTATACTCGACGGCGAAGCTTTCTCCCCTATGAAATAAGAAAAGCAAGAGCTAGTCGGGCAAGACGAAAGATAGAGCGAGAAGACGATAAGAAAGTTAGAAGGAGGAAAAGAAAAGCAATGACGGAAGGAGGAATCGAAGGGGTGGTGGGGCAATGGTCCGTGAACCACCGCCATGGCGTAATGACGCGGCTCTCCTTTCAAAGATTGCATCGCAGGAAAAGCTCCGTGCGGAACTATCGTCCCCTCTCTCCCGTGTCCTCCTCCTCTTCTTGTTCCGGAACACCCTCTCCCCGAGCGAACGACCTCTTGGTTTCTCCTACAGAAATCGATACGATGGCTCCAGGAATCCGAAGGATTTTACGTTAAAATACTGCAGAAAATAATGGCCCGATATACCTTCCTCCTAGAGCTTCATTCGCTCTCGTCGCGCTTCATTCCTCCCTCTGCTTTTTTTCTTACATCGTCCTCCGTTTTTTGTCTCGACATCACGCTTCTTTCTTCTCATCTTCTTTGTACGTCTGTCTTGAGGTCCTTCAACCGAATTACCGTGCACCGATAGTGCATCCCATCTAATTGCATCTCCATCTCGATCGACTCTAACTGGAGAAGAAATCGATAGAAAAGAAATGTATTCTATGCATTCTAGGAAGATAGCGGAATACGTACTGAATGCAAAGTATTTTTGAAACAAGTGGATAAACTATAAAAAAACGATTTAGTGAAATCAATTTACGAATATGTAATTCCGCCGCAGTTATAAAGATGTAGTTGTTAACAAATACAAATAGAAAGAGAATACATGAAGAAAACAAGTGTAGACAGGTATCACAAAAACATTATAAGGTGAAAAAAGCAACGACCGAATAAGATAATGCAGCCAGGAAAACTTTTATTTTAAAACGCTTATGATTTGATCCCATCTAGAAGTCTTGGAGTCGCAATTGGTTCGCGCTATACTTAAAGTTATAAAAACCAATTAAAAAATTCGGCTATGCAGGCGTAGAGGCTGCTTCACCTCTACTCTGTCACGCGACAAAAATTGTTATCTCGTTTTCGAGTCGAATAAAGCGTCCAAAGATATCCAGGAGCTTAGTTATAAAATCAATTGTGTGTGTGTGTGTGTGTGTATGTAAGGAACGGCGAAATGAAGAGAGAAAGAAAATGAATAAAATAAATATATAGAAGTATGTGGAGATCTAGACAATTAATAAAGAATGATATAAAGTATAGAAATAAAGAATTTTTTTTCTATACTCCGGAAAACGCCCTAAATTTGCGATATTTGCTCAAACTTGTCAAATCTTTTAATGTCAATTTTAGAGTTATTGGCTTCTCCCTTCTTCATTTGGTAACGACAGAATAATTTCCATTAATTTAAACAGCATAACATTTTATTTTATAGCGCATTTCACTGACAGAGCTAGTGCGCACTCAGTGCACATTAAAGTCGTTATACACTACTCTAATCTGATATTAAAGTAAGATATCTCAAATGATAAAATACTTATTGTGCATTTTGTCAAATAACACAATAAAATATATTGAAGATTTTATGGTTTTAATCATTTTTTTATTTTTATTAAACATATATTTCTATATCGATTTGTGTACAAAGGCATTAAAGTACACTGAGTGCGCACTAGCTCTGCCAGTGAAACGCGCTATTACACTCTCTTTTTTCTAGAAAATGTATTTAACTAGATATAATTTTTCGTATAAAATATAACTACTATTATAAAATAAAATCGCATATTTAAAAAATCATATGTTGGAACATTTAAATAATGAAATATTTCGAATAACTCTTTCTTAACTATTAAAAAAAATGAACTATTTAAGAAAAAGTTACTACAATGGATAATAAAGGATAAAAGATATCTCATATTCGTTCTCAATTGTCTTCGTTCTCTTGGGCAATAATAAACTCCTATTCGTGGCTGAAGCTGCCGTTAACCACTTTATGTACACGTGGTGGCTTCTGGTTTAACTATGAGATGTTTATTTGCGCTATCTATCAAGTCCGAGGTAACAGGACTGTCGTAGAGTATTTCTCAAAGATAATTACTTAGGAAATCGAAAGTGACGTCTTCGTGAAGCGCACTTACGTGCTGGTAAAACTAATTTTTACCACTTACCACCCCTGCAATATTATTTAAATTGCTATACTATAATTGCTTTCTACGTTAAATCTAATTTAAACACTACTCGTTAGATACAATTTATTTTTTTAAATTATCAAGTTATGAAAGATATAAAAAAAACCCTTCTTTCTAATATATCTAAAGAATATTACTATACGTCCTTATCATAGTTGTATCTAATATATAAGTATAAATAAGATTGGCATGTGTGTGTGTGTGTGTATTATTATAAAATACAATATTAAATATATGTCATTTTTAAATATTTTACACACACACATATGCATTGTACATACATATTAAAATGTAGTATACGAAATCAATTCGATAAAAAAATTTCACAGATAGATTTTTCGATTCGTTCTAAACAATTATTTGCTTGACTATATTATGTATCTATATATTAGTAATACTAGTAAATTAATAAAATAAAGTTAGTGCTTAATAAAAAAAATACATTATAAATATATATAATTTATTATTATTTTTTTTTTTTTTTAAGAAAAAGATATTGTAGAGCACTTATTGTAAACTCTTAAATTCGTCACTACTTCAGAGTTAATTTTCGCGAGTTGATGATCGATCACTTTCATTTCCCTCGGCTTATTCCAGAGTTTCTCGCGTTAGCACATACAAAGATCTCCACATTCCCCAGTGCAAAAGAAAATTGAGATCATGAATGAATTCGTGCTACTATACCAATTTATGAAAAGCAGGGAGCCGAAATTTATTATAATCCATCAAGACTATCTTTAGGCGTTATCGACATCAACCGAATTGAGGATTTTCCGTGTTTACTCGCGAAGAGATAAAGTGTCTGCAATATATCAAGAATGAAATGTCAGTTCTCCAGCGTGCGAGCACCCTTATGCATGCGTTATATAAGTTGCATGCATGTACAAACTCTCATTTAGTGGTATGGACTCGATACACAGCTTCTCGATAAACGCATCTCATTTCGTTACAAAATTGCAAGGGAGAGTAAGGTAATCACATGCGCGCACGCAAGGAATCAATCACAACAATGACAACGCGCGACAAACGCAAAAATAATGATTCAAAATTACTAATAATACGGCAATAATAAATAAACTTTATTTTTTTTTTACTGCTATTTAATATTTGAGATCTCCTTCGTTTGAGATATATAAAAAAATCATCAATTAATGGAAAACTATTAATTTTCGGAAACTCTGAGAACGACTTAAAGATATACGGCTGAAACGCTGTCGTCTTTACTTTTAATTATCAATGTTAACAGATGAATTTTGTGCCTAAAATATTTAATCAATTGCTCATTCGAAATTAAATTTCAAAGTCTTAAGTAACAAAATATTGTATATTAAATATCAAATTCTGATAAAAAAAAAAAAAGATTAGAGTCCAGAATAAAATGCAAAATACGACTTTGGAGAGAAAAGACATGCGTGTAGTCACGGCAAACTAAAAGTTTAATCCACGTATTTTCGAAGTTTTGCATTTCGCTCTGTTTTGCAGGGCAGTTCGTCATCTCGCTAGATCCGCAGTCGGGTATGGAAGACCAGGAAGACCAGTTGGGACGTTGGCAGAGGTCGAGGAAGGAGAAGGACGAGGACATAGAGGATGGTACTACTGGGTTGGGAAGGTTCGATGGGAAGAGCAGGTTGTGGAGAGATGAGGCAGGAGAAAGGGGGTGGCAACGTGTTTGCAGATCCTCTATCGGGTGCTTCAGCCCCCGATTCGCCGTTTCCCCCGTTCACCAGCAGCTCTCGCGCTCACCACCACCTCCATCCACCCCTGAAGCGCGCGGATGGTTTGGGGTAGAGCGGCAGGCGGCGCGAGGCAGATAAGAGAATTGCACTGTCAAGCCGGAATGATATATTTGACCAACATTTCCATATAACCCCGGCAGAGGCGCTCTCGCGTATCACGCCGCTCTCTTACTCTCGTATTCTTCGCCTTCTCTCTTCCCTCTTCTATTTCCTCCCTTTTCCTCCGACGTTTTCTACCCCTTCTTTTCTCTCGGCTCACTGACGGCGCGGCGACCAGCTCGTGCTCTTATTTTCTCTCGTTCTTCGATTCCTCTCATTCTCTCTATTTCTCGATTCGTTTTATCTTTCCTTATACACTTTTTCTCTTTCTCTTCCTCGCGCATGATTCGTCGTGTTTTATCTTCTTTTATTTCTCTAAAGCCCGCTTCTATTTCCCTTTCCCTCGCTCTTCTCTTTTTCGACTTCCCGCTGTAACCGCTGCAAGCGAGAGACGCTGTGAAATTACGTTTGGGGTCAGCGCGCTTATTGACAGTTTTATACGCCGACATTCTTATTGCAAATCCGCTCATTCCACCGTGAAGTAGCTACACCGGTAAAACGGGAAAGAAAAATCTTTTATCGGTGCTATGTCGGACCAACAAAATTCTATTTTCGAAATAAATTTTATCGACAAAACAGAGCAATCTATTAAAAATATAACTCAGATTATTTAGCACAAAATTTGTTTCAACAAAACATCGAAAATTATATACTAATGCTTGAAATTAAATACAAAAATCATATAGAAATATATCTAATATAAAAAATTGAATTACAAAATTAAAAAAATAATTAAATAGCTGATCTTAATAATCAAATAAATAATAAGTTTGCGTTAAATAATGGATGCGGTTAAAAATAATAATGCTAAAAATAAAGATGCAATCGAAAGACTGAAAAAAATTGTTTAGAAATGAAAAAAGTTGAAAGATTTCAACAAGAAGAAACGCAACGACGCGAACGTCATCTGGCTACTCGTAAAAGAAACTATTCTCATCTCCTTCATCTCTTTTTACACAGAGATATATGAGAAGAACGCGCGCGCGTTTCGTGCTTTCAGAAACAACAGAGCTACACAGCGGTGACGAGTTATTATCGCGCCGTGGATAAGAGGTAATGCAATTTAGATAATTAAACAGATATCAGGCAACCGTTATCTGATGCGCTAAATGTAAAACAGCTTCTGTGTTAGATCTCACGTTAACAAAAACTTTTAGCTCCTCAAAAATTACAAAGACGTTAAGTTTCGTAAATATATTCCACCGACACACACGAATGTCTTTGTTATGTCTTCAAAGATATGGGATAATCAATTAACCAAATAGAATAATCAAATCGCAGTGTGTGACAAGTGTCTCAATGAGTGCCTCCGTGGTCGGTATTCAAAGTTAATCGACAGCAAGTTACTGGGTATTCGACCAGTTGTAATCAATTCCAAACTTCTTTATCGAGTGATAAATCGTCTGAATCAGATCGAATTCAGACAGAAAAAAAACTAGTTTACTGTGTTTGTGAGACTGGCCGAGTCATTATGACGAGGTGCTTTATTCCGAACACTTCTCGCCAACGATCCTTTATTACTCCTGTATACATATAATATGTATTAAAAAGATGTTAGCGTCGTCTGTTTTATCGCGATCGATCGCAAGTCTTTTAACTAACTTTTCGTATGTATTTATTTTACAGATTTAAAAATCTTTCCTCTAAAATGAAAATATAAACAATAATACAGGTAGAGTCAAACAATTTTATATGAAAAATAAACAAAAATTTGGAAAATTACAGTTTTGTGATCAACTTCTATAGTGTCAGTAATCATAACTACATTTGCTTTATATAAAAGTTTCATACTTTCTTTATCTATAAAACAAGTTCAGGCTAAAGATTACATAAAAGAACAATATTGTGCTTTTAGAAATGAGTTTAGGAGCTTTAAGTTTCTTTACAAGAAAAAAAAGATTGCATGAAAATTTCGTGTTATGTGTGCATACGACATTGATGTAGTAGTATGTAGTGATCTATCGATGCTTCGTATGTATGTGTTGTAAATCATAAATGCGTAAGTTAATGAAACAGCGATTAAATAAGCTAAGAGAGTTACAGGTATAAATGTACAAAATAGATATGTATTACTACGTTTCGCAAATACGCGACAAATTAAAAATATATTTAAAAGGTATTTGTTTAAAGTAGTAAAATTATCTCAAAGTCTTATATTTTATCGTTGTCTGTATCTAAACTTCTTCTATAAACTAAGAAGACTGAAACAATACCAGCTAAAAACAAAAATTATCTTAACAACTAATATAGAGAAACAGGGCAATGAGCCAATAAATTATGTTAAAAATTTTTTTTAATTAATTTAATATAAAATTATTTTATTCCATTAATTTTCTTTCAGATAATGATATCAAATTATTTCTTATTAGTCACTTTCTTTGTTGTTACACGTGTAAAGGAAAAAAAAAGATAGATTGAGATTCTAGTCTCGTATATATGTGTGTGTGTGTGTGTGTGTGTGTGTGTGTGTGTGTGTGTGTGTGTGTAATGCATATATCGCGAATGACGTGGATAGTGGCAGCGATTTGTCAAAGCCGGCGTGGCGCCTGTCACTCGCCTCTTTACAGAGCGATCGTTAACGAAAAGAAGAAAAGGGCGGTCCGATCGTTCTCCAAAAGGAAAACAAAGAGGATCTGGATGTACGGCGATATTATCTTCTCTATACCGCGGCGCAAGTTCCCCGCAGCACGGACCTGGGCCCCCCAGCGGGCTCTGCGTGTGTTAATTTGAATCGAGAGAGATTACGCAGAGGCACCCCGTAGGGCGCAGCCATTTTGTATCAAAATGTCGATAAAGGAAGTCAGTGGTCTTGGTCCCCGACGACGACGACGATGGTATATGACTCTCTGTCTGATTACGATCCGTCGCCTAATCGTCGGGTTTCGTGCCAGAACGAATGACATGATCTCCGTGACTCAGTTGATATCAGCTGTTCCTTTACATTTGTATTCCAGAACATACAGCGAATATAAAATAATTCGATAATACGAACGCTTGCTGCGGATCCTCAGCCAATAGACATACGCTGTATACCGCTCACGATATTCCATTAAGATAAAACTGTTGTATATATAATTATTGTATATAATTCCTCTTACTTGCTATATGAAACATTATTAACATAATTTATTAGCTGAATTTAAACAAAAATTGCTCGCACGTCATGAAAAGCTCGATGGCAGAACGCTTTGACATCAAGCGCAGCTCGGAACTGCATATGCTTTTTGTTAACGAATATATTACGCCGATTGTTATCGTGTGAAATTAATCTGTTTCTCGGCGCATTTCAGCAAACGTTGCTTCATACGAGAAAGGATCAATCTCTCTAGATCGGATCTACTACGATAGAAATCCATCCTAAAGAACGTGGTAAAGGTCGACAGGAATTTAGTCCGAAGTTATTGGAGTTCCCATGTAGTACGTAGGGGTCTACATACGAAGCATTCCACGCGGTGAGGCTGGTGTTGGTGGATACCTGCGGACGTTGAACCGTAACCCGAAGAGATTTATTCGAGCAAGTGGATAGGCAGCACCGAAAAGAAACGAGTACAAATCCAACAAGAATTTTTCCGATTCCCGCTAGCATTTTCAGTCTCGAAGAACAAAACGCGAGGCCACATCGAATTCTCTTTGGATCTCGTCTCCCGATGGCGATGAGAAATTTCACGGGACAGGAAAGAACATTCGCAAGAGATATGCGCGTTATATCATTGTCGACATCGTGTAATTCTACTCGACCGTACGCGATACGCTCTCTTCTCTTTCCGCGTGGCGACTCTCCACACTTCATAAATATCTCTGAATCATCGTCGTTGTCCCGCGTCCCGCTCGCAGTTCTCGAGGTACACGGCTAAAACCCGTAACGTCGCATTTGTATCTCCCTGATGTCGGTGTTTAATGAGACCGCGATTTTCCCAATCGTTAAATTCACGGGAATTGTTACGCCATACGAGTATACAGTCGACCAAATCGACTATTGTATATAGAAGCATTAATATTCCATATAACGACGGTTGTTTCAGAAGTTACACACTGAATAATAATAATAATTCCATATGTTCATTTTAAGAAAACTTAAATAAAAGGGTCACTGCACATACATATATGTGACAATAATCATATTTTTAATATATAATCGTTCGAAACACAGACATAAATCAACGATCATATAAGCATCAGCTTTAAACGAATCGCGATATTCTCATCGATTTAAATTTAATCGATCAGATATTCTCCCTGTAGGCCATATATCTCCATTTCGTTCTCCATTTCGCCACGTGAAAGATCGATCTCCCGAACCAGCCGTGTAAGTTCCAACACACAGAATGGTCGGCAAGCGTAACGGCGCGTACGACGCGCGATTTCCCGATTTCGTATTTCCTGACGATACGCGCGCGAGCAGAGTGCGTATTGCGGATACGCATCATGTGCACGCACGCAACAGCACGGGCAATCAAATGCTCGCCGGACCGTCTCGCGCTATTTGTCTCTGCGGAAGACGAGCGAACGCCGAAGCGACGCGAAACGATGCGGAGTTGTTGCCGTGGTCGGTCCGGCAAACGCGAGCGACACACCAATTGTTTGGCACACGCCCGATTAAACGATCATTGTACGATTCCGCGATGTGAGTGCGTTGGTTGCGTCGACGAACGACAGTAACCAACGCGGAATATTGCGTTTCCACGCGCGAGAATTGCGCAGTGGTTCACTGCGGCCGACCGATGCTATCTACGCCGATCGTGTTTTCCGGTGCATGTCGGCGAAATTCGTGATTTTCACCAGATACTTTGAATAACTATCGTTCGTATCGCGTTTAAGATGAATGATATTTCGAGTGACATGCGTTCTCATTGTAGATTCTCTGACGAATTAACGTTAGAAGTTTATTATATAAATATTAAATGATTACAAATAATTAATTATAAAAATATGTTAAAGATATATTAAGCACAAATTGAAAATATTACAGCTAAAGTACTATATCTTACAGATGAAACACTTTATATGAATGACTTAATTGGGACAATTCGGATTTGATATGGCAAATTATAATAACACGATGTCACAGCGATGAATGCAGCAAAAAGAATGCGATTGTTACGTTTCAAGTGCGGAAGGGATGATCGCGCGGTGACTCGAAGGGTGACTCGGTTGCGTATCGTGTTTCTATATACTTTGAAGAAAGAACAAGGCATAATCGGTGCTGTAGTCTCCCCACCGTGACGACGAAAGAGGGACGTCATTTCCGACGGAAAACCATGCCCCCGTCTTCATCCGCGCTACCTTTGTATTATTCGGCACACGAGTGTGTTTATTCTCACCCCCGTGAAAACAACAAAACGACGTGTTGTACGCTTAACCCCATGTCTCTTTAGGGGGTTTCTCTCGTATCCAACCCTATTAGAGCAACGACAAGTAAACCATGACATCAGCGCGTCCATCAAAGAAGAAATATAACAGAAATGAAGAAAGCGCGCAACGATCGATCGCGTTATTTGCACTCCGGAAGAACTTCCGGTCAGCTTGCTTGTGATCGCCGCGAGTTCCGAACTGACAGGAAGCGTTCGAATCGACCGACTAGCATGAAGATAATTCCTGACTGACCAGAAATTCACTTCCGGTTGGCTTACGTTGGATAAGCATAGGAATCGACCGACTAGGAAAATGCAATGTCGATACTCGAGCGAAACGGCGTACACAATACGAGTTGACAAGTTGAAAAGTCTTACTTACGCATACCCCAACACTCGTTCGTTAATGTTAGCGAAAGCAAGGTACTCACCTGAAACAAAAAAAAATCAGAGATTATAATTGGATGATAAACAGATAAAAATTAAGAAAAAGATGTAAAAATATATATAGTATTAATAATAAAGAGAAAGAAAATGGCAAATGTATGATAATACATATCAGTGCAGGTTTCCGTATTATCACACTATAATGCGTAAAAATCTAATATTTAACTCAAACTTAAGTACTATTATTCATGGAATAAATTATATGTTACTAATCAGTCATTGTTATTTATTTAATAAAACGCAAACATTATTGACGTATCAAGATATATATGGTAGAAAATATTATATCAATGTAATGCTTATAAGAAGACGATATAAAATATACTCCAATTATTTTTATTATACAATTTTCTCTCGCACTTGCTCGCAGACTGTATATACGCCTGATGAGGATAAAATAGAGAAATGCATCTATGTCCACAAGCATGGAAGTGTCATGATAAAAAAGAAAAAAATGGCAATCGCGAAAAATGTAAAAAGAAATAGATAGCATCTTTATAATGGTCAGGATATAATGCGATCGTGCGAAAAGGTCAAGGATACACCTCTCGATTCGTATCTCTTTGTCAGTCTCACGCGACGAAAATTCTACACGCAAAGCGAACTTTCGATGAAATTTCAACAAGTTTTATGAGTGCCTCTTTGAACGGAATCGCGCGATAAAGCTAAACAGAAAAAACCAGAAAGAAAGATACTTTGAAAGTTGTACACGAGTAAATTTGCAAAATGTCAGTCAGGCTCTTTCGTATCAAATTTCACGACGTGGATACTATTCTATCGGATCTTCGACGGATTCTACTTAGATGACACAATCTGTATGTGTGTGTTTCTGAAAAGTGTAACTTTCAATAGCCGTAAGACATTAAAACATCTGCCATGAATTCCTTCTTATTAGCTACTCTGATGATTTGACAGATATCGCTTGTTCAGCTGTGACCAAAGGGAAGAATTTTCCAGAATCTCCCGCTGACGAATACAAACGAAGTTCGAATTCAGCACAATTTTCTCTTGCCTCTCGAGTTTTCGCTGATTTCGTGCCCACGAAAAAGAGAATTCCGCTCGTTCTCTGAATAATTGCAAGCAGCAGTAGACGGAAGGTATGAGAGAAGGTGAAATCGCGGGCGAAACTTCGCGTCTATTATTACCACGATCGCAAGAATGCCGTAGCTGCCGTACAGAGGTAGAGGAAGAACGACGGGTCCGCCAGAAACGAGGAAAGAAGAGGGAATGCGAGGAACGAAAGGGCGTAGAAAACGAGAAGGATAGAGGCGAGATGAGAAGGAGAGAGAGAGAGAACAGCCCCCTACTTACGTAATTTTAAATTAAACTGTGACGTTTTCAAATTAACGTTTTTGCCCGCTCGCCCTCACGCTCTCTCCATTTTCTATCTTTCTCCTTGTCCTTTCTCTCTCGCTCTGCCTCCGGCGTTCCAGCTTGAGGCTCGCGCCAGACCCAAGGTAGAAACTTGTGATATTACGGTAAGGTTTTTCCGCTCCTCTCTCTCTCTCTCTCTCTCTCTCTCTCTCTCTCTCTCTCTCTCTCTCTATATCTATCTATCTATCTATCTATCTCATGTTCCTCCTAGAGCTACCCAGCTCTCTTCTTTCTTCTCATCTCTCTCATCCCGAGCACGGAAGCGAGCGTAATTTAGGTACCAGGAAATTGGTTTTCTCGACAATGAAATAGAAGAATGCGATGCGACAAAGCCTTGAAGAGGCTCGAAAAAAGGAAAAAGAGATATACCTTCGCACGTACAAACATACGGCGTGACTCACCGTCCACGCACTTACTCGCCGCGGCAGTTGCTGTAATTGCAATAACTGCACTCGGCTCTCTTTATTATTAAGGTACGAGGCTGCGGTTGAATGGAGAATTTCGCATTAACGTCGCCCAACGGATTTTCATTCACGGCGGAGGTTTCGCCGACGTCGCTGAGAAACGGAAAGGATCCCATTGTTCCGTTGTGACGTGTCTCGCGGAAAAAGACAGAGTCGGCTAACGCTGGGTCCACAGATTCATGCGGTGGCCGGAAAGTACGCGGGCAAGCTCTGAATCCACTTCTGTATCCTAATTTGGAGAACAAAAGAGCAGTCCGTGTGCCCAGGCGCACAAGTATGAATGACGTTTTTGCTGTGCGCGAAGCTAGAAATGGAGATGACAGAGATTCGTGCACGATCGTTATATATTCCCCGTGGATAAATCGAACGATCCTATTACAAAAGAATCTTCTTTGTTTTTAATTGTTTTCACTCGATGTGTTACGTTTTCCGCGATAAGAAACCGAGTCTATTTCATGAAACTTTTGCTCAATACTTTGAGCAACACGAAGGTAGAATTTCGAGCATCTATCGTGTTGACTGACCGGCCACGGAAGCGACGTCCGCCGCACAAGTTCCGACGCCGTGGAAGCCGAGAAGATTATCTATCAAATTAGACACGGTGCTTACGTATACGTTCAATAAGACCGCGGAAACGTCGGTAGTGGACGCGCACCGTTGGATTCGTGCTTTTCTCGCTCGCTCAAGAGACCGACAAATCGTTCGACGATAATTATCCGTTGCACACAATCGAAGTATCCTGCAGTCGTCTGGCATAGTTGGTTCGCATCCTGTTGGTTCGTCTGGTCGGTATCGTCGGTGCGTGCATGGCTCAGTATACGAACCCGCGGAACACTCGTAATTGTTCGGTCGCCAGGGCCACTGAATAAAATACGAGCTACCGGTCGCGCTGTCTGTCAGTCCGCCCGAGGCTGCTGTCTGTCCGTCACGCTGACGTGGGAAGACGCCGCCTGGTTCCACCCCAGAAGCTCCGTCACTACCGAAAGCTAGTTACGATTGTTGTTGAGAAACTCGGAGTCATGCAAACCCGCCACTGCTATCCGCCTTCACCCTCGTCGTGCGCGCTTCTAGCCGTTCGCTGTTCATAGCGAGCAATTTCACAGTCATGCAATCATAATCAACTCGAGAGATAATAGTTTTCTCGACTGGGGTATACCGAGTTTCTCTCGGTATATAGCAAACGAATCGTATTACGACGCCTTTCGCGCTTAAAACCGACTCAATCTCTTTTACGGAATTTCCGGTTTTCCAGCGTTACGAAATTTTTAAGTGCGCTCGAAAAACCACTCCTTCATAATAATCCAAAAATTTGTCGATGTAATCTAAAAATTTAACTACTGTAAGTAACGCAGAAGACTAACTTCCATTTCATTGTTGGTATTAAATCAGACCGATACGCAATTTACATGTCACAATACGAGCATGCCGTACGTATCACGCGAAAGGTCGATTCTCAAGAGAAATTCCAGATCGAAATCAACTGAATAATTAGACAATCCGGTTGGTTGCATGGGGACAATTAGTCACACGACGGGTGATGCTCAATGTTTGTGCGGATGAAATCTTTCGGCTAATGACAAGCATACATCGAAGAAGGGGAAGGATTCACAGAAAGGAAGAGTTACAGCGGATTTCGAAAAACGTTCGACCGTGAAGTCATTGCGATATCTCGAGATCGCTCGTGTCCATCTTACGGCAATCGCGTAATTTCCTGCATCCTCTTCCAATTACACTCATCTGTTACCATCGTAGAAACGGTTTTTTTCACTCCCTACTTATTATCAACTCCAGTTCCACTTTTTTTTAACCGTTCATCGAAACTAGCCCCGAGGACTTCACGTGCAAGAAATCTGGATAATTACGAAGAGGACACACACTCCGTAACTATCACGAAACAATATGACCGCAAAATAACGAATGAACATTGCTGAAAGGGGGAAAAAACTGAACGATGCAGGCGTATTTCTGAGGGCGAGCGATAAAGTCAAAATATGTCAATAGCTCGACTGTGGTAAACCGCATAAACTATTACGTCGCGAGAGTCGAGGGTTGCTTTGAATCATGCAAAATGACGTGTCGACAAGCCTAATTGTGCGCGCGGTATTGCATTGCTAACCGCATCGTTCACATAGAATTAATAAGAGGGTAATTTACTTTTCTTCAGAAGGATATGTGTGCTTGTGATGCGTTGTATACATTGGTAGAGCTCGTTGACGAGCTCGAAAATCGTGAAACCTCAAATCGTACCGCTCTAATGCACCGCACAAATTAAGGGCATCAACGAAGCGAAACTTGAACAAATATAATGGTTGCATCAAATGTGCCTGCTTTACTATATTAATTCGATAAAATAACCTCATATCCTATTTTTTTAACAAATGGTATATAGATGGATGTAATATTTTTTTAATTTGGAGCGATACAGCAAAATCTATTTACCATAGTGCATCGTTACGCAAATGCGATTCTTGAAAATTAGAGGAAAGGAGTCGTCGTTGACAATGCCGTTCAGCGGCACGCATCAACGAGAAGAGAATCTGATAGGTATAGCGATGGAGTGGTAGGAGTAGACAGAAGTGATGGAGAGACTAGAGTGCATTAGCCTAATCTAATGACGTAAAGAACTAATAAGAGAAGCTGCTGAAATCCGTTTCCCATTCACAGATTTCTCCCTCTCTTGCTCTATTCCCTTTTCCATCAAGTTCCTTCCACTCCTCGTTCTCCACAATCCACACCTCTACCCTCGGCACTGCTATAACCTATCTGGTGCCTGTAGGGCTAATGCATCGCACAATAGATCAATTACATACATTAGTGGCTTCGAGAATGGCTGAGGGTGTCTGTAAGCTTGCCTCCTCCATCTCTCTCACTCTATATTTCTCTCTTCCTTCCTCCCCTCCCCCCTCTCTTTCTCTCTCTCGTTATCTGCGTATCTTTACATTGCCTCTCTCGACATCGATGTTTATGGGTAGTATTGCAAATATAAACTAGATTTTAACTGCCTATCCTTTCAAATCTTATTATAAATATATTGATATCAAATTCGGATAATGCGGTCAAACCGTTATAAGCTTTCTCATCAATCAAATTCAGACACCTTCCTACATTTGTCAATTTATTTGTTGCGCTATATTAACACAAAAGATTATTTGTTATTAGAAACGCTTGACATATAAACCCCTTAATTGAGATAATTTTAATCTACAAGGAACGTTTTGAAACTAGCTCGGCTGCAGACGCTCGTCAATCGTAGAGGTTTTAAGACGCATCTACAACGAGAGCAGTAAAAGCAATTTGACGTTGGTGACGGCGAGTCTGCGAGAGAATGAACAATTTATGCACCAAAGAAAATTTTGCTGCTGAAGTATGGCGGATAAGGTACCGTACCATGTAGGTACACCGTGAGCGTCGCTAAGACCGCCACCGACGACGACAACGACAACAACAACAACAACAAACACAACAACAAGAACGACGATGAAAACGATGAAGATAGGAAAGGCGATGGAGAAGACGACAACGAAGACGAGAAGAGGAAGGAGGACAACGAAAACGACAACATAAGACGTCTCAAGTAAGGCGACCAGGCGAGAGAGCAGCTACGGGTATGCCGGCGAATCGTAAGTTAAGGTAGGGTGGTAAAAGAGGAAGGTTAGCCGACGCAAACATAAAGTTCCAGACTTACGACGCGAGATCCCCGATAGCTCCTCCGCGGTGGGCATAAAAGCATTAAAAAGCAGCCGAGGCAAAAACGCAAGTGCATACGTACTCGCTCGCACGCACGCACGCACGCATACATACATCATTCGCGATATTGGTGTGACTATATAGGTATATACCATGCCGTACTCTCACAGCGTCTTGTTCTTCTTTTTTCATTTCTCTCTTGCACCTTCCTCGCTTGCATGCGTTCTTTGCGGTAGACCCCTGCGGCGACCAACCTGTCTTTCCAACACCGTCCCCTTGGCTATCTCGCTGTGGATATCCCCTATAATACTCGAGGCGCATCTAAATTCTTTCGTACGCGTCTCGGTGAGAAACTAGCGATGAAGAGAAAGAGGGTGGCAGGTATGCGATAATGACAATCAAGTGTGATATCCGAGGAAACGCCGTTCGATATTGTCTTATTTAGATTGGCGTAAAAGTATAAATTCTCTAATTGTCAGACATATTTTCATTTCTTCCATAAAAATCTGATTGATTATCTATTAAAAATTTTTAACTGCTCCGGATAATCACGCCATCATTTTTTCACTGATTGTGATTTTATTCGCGCAGAATTGAGAGACATAAAATTAGTATTGATTGCTCTGATATAGCGTTTGTAAAAAAGCAACTAGAGAAAGCGTGTTTAACACACATGCACCGGCGTTCAAAGAGATCCGGAACGAACAGTGCCGTAAAGAGCCCAGCGCTGTAGTTTTTGAAATATAGGCTCCCCCGGCGATAATGATGAACCGTGTTTACACTGAGGGTATCTTCGGCAAAGTACGGGGGTAAGAGAGAGAGAGAGAGAGGCGTCTCGTCAAGCTTTACGGGGGCGAGAGATCTCCTCCAAGAGGTAGAGAGGCTGCAGCACAGCGGAAAGAGAAGGCAACTCCTTTTTCATGTAAATACGATGTAGCCGCGTGTAAAGACGGCTGACCGCTCGTGTATGCGGTACAATGTCGGCTGCTGAGCCTTTCGCAGGTCAAAGCGACGCGACGGAGAAGAAGAGAGAAAGAGGACATTGGTAGAAGAGATGAGGAAAGAGGAGTGGAAGACGGTCGACCGTAAAATATATCAACCGCTGTGTGACTTCGTGGTGCAGCCACAAATCACGCGGACCCCCGCTGCTACCCGCCACGCGATGTGGGTGTACCCTGATGTCTATTCTGCACACGCGGCGATGCCGCTGTGCACCTTTCTCGGGTGCATCCGCGAATAACGATCGAAGAGCCGATCGTGCGAGAAGATGTTCACGAAATTCTGGTAAACTATATATATTAGAATAAATTCCCTCAAAAGTCTTTAAATGAAAATCAATGTGTGTATATGTGTACAACCAACACCGTAAATTATGGATTTTAATCATTTATCATATTTTTGACCAGCTATCAATACAATATAATTACATGGGAATAAGAAAAGAACAATATCATAGAAAAGCATAATAACAATTAATATAAAAAAAAAATATTTTTTGTTTATACACGTAAAATGGAGAAAGTTTCAAAATTCTTATCCTTATAGGTGGACAAATGATAAATCGAATTCGTGGAGATTCCGAAGATTGCGCCTTCGGTCGGCAAACTAATCCCGCAAACCCATGTATCATCCGAAGTTCGTTAGAAACTTTAAATATGCTACCTGGAGAATCCAACGGTGAAAATGCTGCGGCGGGTGAGAGGCGGAGCAGAGCGGAGATCGTCTCGCACATCCAAGAAGCGAGCATAACGCGCGCTCCGGCGCGATCAAGCAAGAATCTTCTCCGGTGAATACTATTAATGAGGGCCGCCGTCCAGGAACGAAGAAGCGTGGAAGGCAGAGAAAAGATGGTGATACGACGGCAGAACGCCGAGAAGGGTGCCTTTTGAGAGAAGCTACCTTTTGTTGGTCTTCGATGTGAGCGAGGAAATAATGCCTCGTGGAATGTGACCCGTACATCTCTCGCGCGTATCAGACTCTATGCATGTGTGGATCAATGCTTACTCGATCCTGATTCACGACGTCGTTCGTAGAGCGCAATCCACTCAACAACTATATGTACGTACGGTCACTATGAAAGTGCGTCTCTTTATATAGACTGGAAAGAATAATCACTACCATTGTCTCATCGGCGATAATTCACACTCATATGCAAACGGGGCACATTAAAACGTATTAAAGAGCCAGTTAGGTATCGCAATAGTGATATCCTATGATTTAAGAGAATAGATTCGATAATTAGGTCGACGAGAATGAAGATTATTGAGATTTCCACAAAAATGTAAAAGTGATGTTATATCTGATAAATCACAACACGGTTATGATTCACGTATGTACTATTCCATTCACGTTAAATATTTTTTGCCATGATCTTATCGAAATGCGACTATCACCAACATTAACCAAGATAAATATACATATGTTCTCGCGTGAATTGGAACCTCGGAGCCGTCATTTTTGATCGTAGAACGAGAAACGAATTTTGTTCATCCCCCCGCGGCGGATATTCATCTTCCTTGTCATCAGCTATACAATTTTACAAGTAAGAAAGAGGGATCGGCCGTGAAATAATAACAATGGTAAAAAAAAGCAGGGGCAAATGGCGCGAGACGAGGTAAGACGGAGCACGAGATGAAAGCACGAAGTCATTTATAACTCGAGTGGAGTGGCACGTGATTAGAAGTACCAAATGACCGTGCCAACAACGGCGGCAGGAACAGCATCAGCAGCAACGTCAGCGACGAGGTACCGACCGAAGTATCCTCTTTGCCCCATTGCGCGCACCGAGGACGAGAAATGTTTTAACCGGTAGCGAGTGGGATCATTATAACGATTCGTATCTACCGAGAGAGAGAGAGAGAGAGAGAGAGAGAGAGAGAGAGAGAGGGAGAGGGAGAGGGAGAGAGAGTGCACTCGTCCCTGCTCCGTTGAGTCTGCTTATTATTAATATCGAATAACGAGATGCCGCGCACTGGTTGTAGCTCGCGAGCGCCAATGGCATGCGTGCCCACGGCGTATTCTTTATTAACGATGTACTACCATTCCCAGGATCGTTCGTGTACCAAAAAATCCATTCGATGCCGAGACAGAGCTCATCCAAGTGGCTACAGCCAGACGGGGAGAACTCGAAAGAACCGAGCCGCAGGTAGATTCGAGATCAAACGAGAGAGAAAGAGGGCGACGAGAGAGTCAGAAGAAGATCTTTGATATTCGTGGGACGAACGTTCGTTATCGGACAACGCATAACTCGGCGAGCAACTCTGCGAAAGGCAGACGAAAGGAACAGTGCGAGCGTTTATTGCTCGTTAGGTAGAAGAGATGTGAATGCAGGAACTGATGAACATGGTTAAGATATTCTTTGCTATCTTTCCTGCCATCATTCGGTCAGTTTATATAAATATCGCAAAACCTGACGTGTGAAAAATCAATCGGAATAATATTTTAACGAGGAAGGCTAGTCAAGGGAGCATCCTTCTGTTATATGAGTGACAGAAGGAATGACAGTGACAACTTTTACTTCCGCTCGCGATTATCCGAATTCCATCAGTTTTTATTTTGTGACATACTCAGCACATATACTCATTGACGAGATAAATGTAATTGATATACCATGTAACTACAACGCATCCTACTTATGTAAAATCGTCGCGATTGGTAATTCTCAACAATCGACCGACCATCACGGCTTCAAACGAAGATTCCTCGTAAACAGTCTCTTTTGGCGATTTGCTAGTTACATTTTACAAATGTGGATATAATTGCACGCGAATCTAATGGTCATTAATGGCTGCCGTAATTGTTCTAATCTCGCCTGGACTTTTCTTACCTTGCTCGCGCACTTGACCTACCAATATCTTATACCTCCTTTTTTACAGATCCTGAATAGTTTTTCTTTAAGATATCGGCCCGTGGTAAGTGGTTATCGAAGCAATGCTTTAGGAGCTATATTGTCGGTTCCCGACCCCCCGCCGTACGACCGACACACACAACTTGATTCACCACGGGACGACTGGCGAGTGGGTGCTCCTTTTTGCTCCCTACGATCTCTCGCAGGCGTTCAATGTCAGATGGAAATACGCCGAGTCGCGTGTAAGAAGCCGAAAGCAGCGCCTATTAAAAAAACGAATCGACACTCGAATGAGTTGAACGAGCTGCGGATCAATACGATATTCTTTCGTATACCATTGGATTTAAAATCGTTACAAACAATTGCAAAATTTTTCGAGAGAATAAAATTATATAGATATATATTTCTTCAACACCCTCTCTCCCTCTCTTCTTCTCTCTATTAATTTTTTTATTATAATTGTGTAAACAAATTCTGACATAATTTTCCATCTTCAGCGATCATTAAAACATTCATGAGATCGAAAGATGATCAAAAGTGAGATGTTTTACAATATATGTTCTACTTATACGTAATAATAAATAACAACTTTTTATATATAAATAATTATTTTATATTTTTGGCAATTTCACTAATGTTCCGTAAATTATAGTAATTCAATTAGCGATTGCATTATACTTTCATTCGTGGTCACTGGGTCACACATCAGTTTCACAATGGATGTACCGCGGCTCTTCAGCTCTATGTGACGCGACAGAAACGATGTACCAGCGTCATCAGACCATGACATGACAAAATTCTCTGTTCAAGTCGACAGATCGTATACAAAAGCACGGCTAAGCTCTTGCGTTTAAACTGATCACAAAAGAAGAGATAGCAGACACTGTCTAAATCTAAACAAGATATTAATTTCAAAAGTGTGTAACGTTGCCATTGTAACTAACTTTATTTATAAAAATCAAGATTATAATATTTAACGAAAAAGAAGATCAAACAATAGGTATTTACAAATAATCCAAATCCGGCGAATAATAATCAGAAATAAAGCTGCAAATATTTCGTTTCCAATTCACAACATTTCATGCAGAATATGTTATAATAATCGCGAAGATTTGTTCTATATACACACATACAAAATTGCATATAATTATACATGCAAGCGTGGAAGATTCGTTAAAATGGATAATGTTTTGCGGCAAAACCGTAAAGCGGGTATTCGGGAAAGAGGCATAAATGTATCCTCGTTGCTGAAATAAACCGCACACACTTTGCACGCAAAAAAACTTTGCGACGTACATGCGCTCTTCGTGATGGCTTGAAGAAGCGAAATGCACGCGAGAAAAGGAGGGCTAACCGCAAGGAGCACTGGCAACCGCACTCGCGCCTAATGATAGCGTTTTTTTTTTTAACGGTCTTATGAAACACAATTGCAGTAAGTCTAAATATTTCTCAAAATCGACTTTTCTCATCAATATAGTTTCATGTGTAAATTACGTAATTCTAATAAAAAAAAATAAACTTTACATAGTGCATAAAAAAATCACACACACGTGGATTTTGATAGTAATACTAGATCGATTGGTTAAATAAATTCAAATAAAAAGTGTACTGCTGTGACAAAATATATCTATACCCGTTAATTCTACCTATGACAGAAAAGATTGAAGATAATTTTTTAATTAACGTGAAACTAATTAAAAGTTAAAGTCTACCGTTGTACTCGAAGAAGTTCCGAGTTGCAGAGTTCGACAGCGAAGTTTCGAAAGCGGAAGTTCGATTTCGATAGCGGAGTTGCTATCTCCGCCTCCTGATTCTCAATGGTACTCATATCGATAACCCCTCGTCAGATAATTGAGCTTAACGAAGTGCTTGGTACCGTGGAAGCGAATTCGTCGCCGAAACGATTCGCGCGAGTGCGCTTATTCACTACGCGGGAGTTACGACGATCCAAATCCAATCTTCCAATCAGAGTCAATTACAGACTGACAATAGTCGTGCAGACTTGCTGCTTAAACGTCAGCTATGCGAGACGACGGTGTCATTTCGTATACAAACAGGATTATGCAATCTAATTCATGGCCTAACAAAAGGCCGTCGAAGAAAGCCGCGAAAATGGAAGGGAAGAATAATCCTCTCGTTCATATTCGAACTCTTTAGCACGAACTGAACTCTCTCATTGCAATTTATTAAAAAATTTTCTTCATACAAAAAACATGAAATGATATAAAGTTACGAGATCATCGACAAGTTTAACACAAACTAATTTAATCTTAATGTAACACGTGACAAAATAAAAATGCAAATATTCAATTGCTGATGTGCATTTTATAGATTATTCACTATCTTTTATCACACACTGAAGCATCTCATAGAAAGTTGCGCGCGCGTAAAGCAAAGTTAGGAATATGATGAAATGAGCTATGCAGAATTCAATTTTTGAGATTTGTAATTTTTTATAACATACTGTTATATAGGAATAAGAAACAAACATTGAATCTAATTATGACTTTTGTAACTATTATTACAACTATTATCGATAAAATTCCACGTTTTTCATTTCCAACAATAATTCCAATTCTTTCTAGCCTATACGACATGCATTGCTTCAGTAGGTATTAGTAGCATACGTTAGTACAATATCACAATGTCTGTTGGCAGAGTGACCTGTCGTTCAGATACGCGCTCTATCATTCCGTTTCTCCTTTCACCACTGCAACGGCAACGACTTGCTCGGAAAAATTCGCAGTAAGAGCACGTAAATCCAATTGAAACAATATCCACGGGATCATGTTGAGACATTTAAGAATCTCCATGCCGCACGTTAATATACTTAATATCTTAGGCCAAACCACGGATACTCTCTGATATAATACGTTCCCTTCCTTCCCGTATATGGTATACGTGTATAGATAATCGGGACATTGTCTTACATCGCTCGCATTATACACTGCGCCGGTGGTATACATGCGAAGCAAAGTATAAACATTTGCCATCGGTCCGCTCGAATCCTGCGACTCGCGAGCGCTTATTCAACAGCAATCTACCGCGAGCAAACTAATGAAACTAATCATCCGTCTACTATAGATTTCTTCCTAGCAATTTCCGTTTTGCTTATTTTGTTCTGATCATAGTACAGCTGCGGGTGCACCATAAACAATAAATGCAAATAGTGTTAAATTAAATCGCATTTATAATATAATTTAAAAAAAAATACGCAAGCTTCATAGTTGTACTCAAATATTTTGGCAAATTTATCTTTATTTTTACATTTTAAGAATAATACTGAAAAAAGCGATATCGCTTTGATATTTACATTTGATATGTAATTATATTTTTATCTGTTGTAGTATTTTTTGAGGTATTTCAATCGAGAATATTAATATCGGTATTTTTGATCAAGTGTGTTATAATTATCATAAGATTGAAATTAATATTCATGTTAAAATACATATCCTATTTCTTCTATAATTTAAAATTTGTTCCATATAATTTGCAAATTATAAAACACGGATATATCTATAAGAATGATATCGGACAGTCGAAAGAGTTTCGCCAGTATTTCACCGCTCGCGATACCGCTCGCGATACCGCTCGCGATACTGGTTATGTTTCACTTTAGAAGTAAGGAGCCACATTGCCGCGTGGTAGTGAGGGTAAATATTGCAGCATGCACTCAGGCACAGAGACAGGATGCATACTGGTGCGCGTTGCACCCTGCAAGCTAGCAGCTACTCTTGCCTGGCTGGCACGAAGACGAAGGTAAGAGGGCACGGTCTATGTATTAGCGTCTGCATATATTATTTCGCTGCATAGCGCGAGAGTCTGGCATGTATTTTGCGCATATCCGAAACTCGCGGCTTTCACACGAATCGTACTTCGCTCTCATGATGCCGAAATGCGTGGCACGTGCAGATACCGTTTTGCAAGTGAGATTCTATGGCTTCAAGAAATTCACCGTCTATACATATTAAATGCATTAGCGTTAATGCCTACACCTACTATCTATACAAATCCTAAGATTATAAAAAATATTAAGAAAAATATGTTGATATAAATTTGTAATAATAAGTACTACTGTTGTTCTATTTCCTTATTAGAGCCTCTTATTTCCATTTGCAATTAGTATTGCTTTACTATGTATAAGAAGATTATATGATGATAATTTATTGTATATATTCAGGTTATAACAATAATTTATCATTACTGTTGATTATTACACATTTCCCCGTTCAATTCCATTAAGAAGTGGCAACTGCAAAAATATTAATACTTGGATAACACATCATTGGTTTGCATGATTGCAAGTAATTTTCGTGCGAAAAATACAAGGCTGATGTTTTCAGCGGTATCCGCGAGGAAAACCGCGACAAGATTCAGCGTGAAGCTGCCTTTTATTCCGGCGGTGCGTGTGAAAACACCAGTCCGCGCAAACCCAGAAAATACAGTAATACACGAGTACCTCGACGACAGCCACTCGGCTCGGTTGTCACGTGTCCCGTTATTTATGGATGTAACATAGCGGCAACCCTCTTATTCGTAGTTTTTACTCATATTTTGCGAAACCCTGCCGGGAGAGATCGAAGCGCGCCCGCCCGAAACACCGCGGGATGAGAAGCCGCGGTGATATCCGTGGACTGAAACACAGGCGAGACGAGAAAAAGAGAAAAACGGAGAAGCAGGGATGTGAGGGGGCGACGGGCGATGGCGACGGGAGCGAGAGTAGATCCGAAGTTCGGGCGTTATTTATGATGCTTTCTCCCAAAGCGGCCGCGCTAAGCGACCGCGGCTTTTGCCAGAGTACGATCGCCCTTCCGGTACCTTATGTCGCGCTTATTTCTTCCGAGGGAATCGTTCCCTCGTCGAATGCTACGTTACATATTGCATCTTCTTACGATATTGAACACGGAACGATATTGCGATTTTCAAAACTCGCGACATGTATACAGTATTCGCGACCAGAAATGAAGTGTTCGTTTAACCACAAATTACTTTAATTTAATTATCCTTAATGATACACATTTGATTCTATCTTATTTTGGAAGTATTGAGACATCATGTAAACACACAGTAAGTAAAGTACAAAATAATAGTATAGGGGAGGATTAAACAGAAGAATTTTATGAATATCAATAGCACCGTAGCAGTTGTTGCGACTGATTTTATCCTTAATTTTCTCTGAGATAGAACGTATATCTCGAGATTGTCAGATTATACAATATTATTTTTTAGAATCTATTTAATGCCGACGGAATCTCTCATCTCCTACCAGTAATCTACATATTACTTGTATAATATCGCGTATACGTGGAAGGGTTGGTGGTCAGTTAGTTGGCTCGTTTAATCCCTTATCCCTTTAAACGTTGTGTATTATCCTCGTAAAAACTAATACAGAAACGACGTTGGTCCAGCTCCGCCTAAAGCCTGCTCCCAGCAGAGGGACGTATAAAAAGACGAAAAGAGTAAAAAAAATAGACGACTCCAGAGCGCAGAGACCCGGCAGCGTTGGTCCCCAGGGCTCGAAAATACGTCGAGTTTGCTCGCTCTGAAGCGGGGATGAAGAAGAGAGAGAGAGAGAGAGAGAGAGAGCGAGAGAGGGGGGGGGGAGGGGGGAGGAAGAAGGGAGAGAGTTTTGTGTGCAAGAGAGGCGATATATCACCGGGCGACGAAACAACCAACCCCCGACGAGAGTTGCATTTGCATCGACGGACCGACGCTCGCACACGGTCGAGGGCAGATATAAAAGGCAGACGCATACACGAGCTCTCGGGCGTCGATCGACTTCATCCCCTCATTCCACCGTAGCTCCTGGTTCCTCTCGGGGGCGCGAAGGGGCTTTACCCGTCCTTCCCTAACCCCAAGGCCTGATTTACATTTTCTTTCCTGGCACACGAGGTCCCGTTCCACTCGATAAGAGGAAACGCCTTGAACCGGCGGTATTTCAACCCTTGCGAAAAAGAGATTCGGAATTCGTAGCGAGCCCGCGACTCGAATCTGAACTCGATCGCACAGTCCAGAACGGAGAAGGGGACTGAGGAGAGAATAGTCTCCGTAAAGAAAATAAGATCATCAGCCTTTCTTTATTTCTCTTACACCTGTTCCACGAAAAAAGTAAATAACACTAATTTCAGATTAAAGATAACATATGCAAATAAAGTATTGCAACTTCAGTTCATTGCAACAGATTAATATTTTACAAAACATCCTTTTTATCATTGATAAAATAATTTGTCTAATTTTTTGAGTGTTTCTTCTTTATACACACAATATATAATAAAGAAAAATGCATATGACACAACTCCTAGAGAGCATGATATGTGTAATCGAAAACGCACAAAATAGCACGCGTAATGTTCTGCTGAATTTGCAATTATTTGCCGCAGTTTACAAAATGGTTGTACAGTATAAATTAAACTGCCCCATAGGCATGCTGTATCCAATCTCTCAACGAAATATCTCGCTTCACACACAATCTGCACACATATATTATATATCTATGTATGGTTCAAAAACATTTTGTCATTACCGGCACTTGTTCACCATTGCATTAATTTCCGTTTTGCGCTCATGCGGAAATGTTTCGCGCCAATTCACGATTTCGTATTACTAATGATAAAACCACTTCATCTCCATGAAACTATAACTCTCGCAAAGAGAATTACATTTTTTACTGCAAGCAATGTTACGTGTCTCAACACAGAAAGCGTGTGTGCATCGTAGAGCGTAATTCAAAGGGTCTCGAAAGAAAACTATGACGAGCCATGAAAAGGAACGGAGAATATTAGGTAGAAGAAAAATGGGAGATCCACTGGATAGGTACGCGTGCGAGGAGAGAAGGAGAAGAAAGGAGAATGGTACAGGATACTATGAAATTGGATCCGGATACGGTCCTTTAAACGACGCCGAGAACGTAGCGTCGCGTCGCGACGACGCACGGTGGCGTTTGTAACGACGACAGGTTGTTCGCGAAGGATAAAAAGGTTTGCCTATACTTTGAAGATCACGAGTCTGGCACGAGCCAGAGACTGCTGTCTCTTTTTATCTTTCTTTCTCTCTTTCTCGTTTGTTCCCTTTCTCAGCCGTCTTCCCTCGGTTTATACTCTATAAACGGAGCAGCAGGAGCGCACTGTGTTGTACGATCACTGAATCATTGTTGGTGATAGATAGCACAGCTGTTGCGCTGAGATCACACGCTCTCGAAATAGTCTGCAACAATACGCTGCTCTCGGGGTGTCTCGCGGCTAATGCACGAAATCACCTCGACTAAGTCGATTTAACGAACCGCACGCGCTTTTCCAACGATCACTTTGTAGGCGCACTCGGTCATCTGCGCCCGCTCATCCGCTTAAACGAGGTGTCAAACGCTCTACTGGCATTACGCGTTACTACTTCGTTAAAGCGAAATGGATGGCATACACGATAACTAGCCAGTCATGATTCAATGGTTGATTAAGGATATAGTTTTCTCTTACGTTCTCTTACACTCTGATGTGCTTTACCAATCGCTGTTGTTTTAATGTCTAGTTTCATAATAATTAACAATTAAAATAATTACTTTATCTATCATTTTGTCGAAGCAATCTGAACCAAAATAGATGGTATTGAAAAATAACTAGCATTTGAAATCGTGTAAATTCATTTTATATAAAATTTATATATCAAATATCAATTTAATATAATATATTCCTGGCGACTAAATACGTATTTTCTCAAAAAATACTGATATAGATAAATTTTACAATTTTTAAATTAATATTATTTCTAGTGTTAACTTTATTTCGCTTACAACGTGCTGCTAAATATTACAAAGAAGATAGATCGCCGTCTTATTTTACCACGATAATGAGCTTGTGACTTGACGTTTAAAAGCAATGGTACTAGATATTTTGGGCGGACCGCACGCTAAAAGCATTTGATAGAGTATAACGTATTGGCGCGGTAATTCAAGGAGATATATTAAGAATAGTATACGTACGTTTCTAAATAACCGATTGATAGTAGATTGTAAGTTATCTTTGGTAAACCGAAGGCACGAATAATTTACCAAATACTAAGTATATGTATTGTTCGCCTAAGAAAGCCGACTGACTCGATTTTGTGAAAAAGACGTATAGCCGCATTATACATTATTCTATTACGTCTGCTAAATGTAATAATGAAATGCCCGAAATGAACAAAATATTGCAAAGTCCCTCAATGCACAAAATTATCATTTACTTAGATATTTCCTAAAGATGCACGAATACGACAGTCACGGACGACACTAAAACGAGTATAATCGTAAATATTCACAAGTTCAAAAATGTCTCATAATTTACGATTAATATTGTCGAGCAATCTGTGATACATAGAGATCACAAAGATAACTGTCTCACGTAAAATAATCAACGAAAAAATGCATAAGTTAATTGTGAATCTATGAAAAGTTAGAAATTGAAAAAATTACGGCGACTAATCTCGAATTCTCGCACTATTATTACGTTATGAGAAATAGGGCATATTATACGGAAGACCGGTAGCGTACAGGATTAACGAGTTTACGATTTAGCGGAGGCAAGCAAACGAGAAGCCAAGGAAGAAAAGGTGGTCGCTAGCTACTGTATAATTACGCGAACGCCTCTTCCGGAGATGACGCGTTATTACCCTGGGGCGACTTTCTCGTGCGGTTCAGGCAGAATCCTGTAGACCCTCCTCAAAAGAGGGCCCTGGGGATACTATGGTTCGCGTAATCGCCTCGTTATGCTATCATACACTCGCTTCACACCACGTTTTAAGATACGTATAATCCTTGAGTAGCGTTCGCGAACACATAAAGAGAGAAAAAGAAAATAGCTTTAAAATAACTACAGCGCCACATACAACTGACACGTGTTTTATACTATAAATTTACATTAGAAATATTTCTCCTTATATTCTACGTATGTCTGATATATTTGTATTTAAATGAAATATATTTATATAGAGACATTAATTTAAAACATTATTTATTAATACTCTGTATCTTCCATGTGAGAGATATTCGAGCGATTGCAAAAATTCGCAAAAAGGACTTCATTCTTCCCAATTCTTCCAGATCGCTCTTTCGTGAGTTTATTACTTCACTCGCTTCCTTCGTTCATATCGACCTCTCTTTTCTCTACACCTGGTTCCACCGCGTGATAAATGGTGCTGTTCCGTTAAACCCTCGCCTTCGTCTTTCGAGAAGGTTTTATCAACTCGGACACGCCGTGCTCCTTCTGCCACTTCTCAACAACAATTCTTTCGTTTCTCTCTGTTTAAAAAGTTTTCTTTATATTTTATTTTAAAATTTTATGCTACGTTAAATTTATCTAACAATAATAGAAATCATTCATTTCGTTAAGATTCGATAGTTTCTTCGTTTGAACCATGTCTTTATTAATTTATTAATTTTTCAATATTTTGTACTATCTTATTATTTAAAATTACAGAAATTTTTATCATTAACGTTTAAATTTCCATTTTATCATACATATAAATTTGTTCGCTCTTATAATACCTTTCTTCTCTCTCTATATACACATTCAAAATCGCGAAATGTATAAAAAGATTCTCCTTTCCTTGTCTCATGTTATTTATAATATTATTGAAATTTGGTCTCTTTTAAATATTTATTTGCTTGTAAATTTTAATTGAAACACATAAATCTCCGAAATCTTAAAATCATAATGATCTTCAGAATAACATCTTTTTTTCTTGAATCTATAAAACTGACCGATTCCGTAACCCGTGTAATGTCTATGTTGAATCCGTACTATTGCAGACAGGGACAAGCTCATAGCCATGATGGTGGTAAGGGAGAAAAAACGGCACCCGGAGGAGTGATAGAAGCTATCTAATAGCTCATGGAATTGCCCCTAAAATATCTTTTTAATGAACTATTGCTACGGGAAATGAAAATGGGGAGACGACGGACTCTTTCTGAGTCATGTTTAACCGTGTTTCGATGTAGAACTTTTGCTAACTTGAACTTTAACACATCTAGTGTACAAATTTTTTTTATAAAATAATTTAAATGGAAGAATATAATTCCATATTTTTAAATATTTGTCATAATAAAAAATTGTTTTTAAATAAAAAAATGTATTTAATATGTATTGCTTGATATAAATACAAATGTGTGCATACGTAGACATGTATGTGTGTGTATTATACATATATGTATGTATAATATCGATGTTTTCTTCAACATAAGAAAGCTAATAGAGAAAAGAGATCTTCATATTCCGTGAAATGTTGATAAATTCGATACAAAGAGATTCAAAAACGCATGATGTAAGAACTAAAAAATACGAGAAAAAGAGAAAACTATATATTACATAATGTGGATGGGGACAAGCAGAGACCTAGAGAAATGTCGGACCAAAAAATATTTCGGAGAATTAAATATGTTGCCAGAGATAAAAAAAAAAAGACAACAAAGAAGGGGAACAAAGCGATTTGTCAAAATATGCATCGCCGCATGCTCTCACAATCTCGTTTACTTTCTTTACAATTTCACATGTTTTCTAATTCTCATTGTTATGTTAAGTATCATCGAGGACAGAGATATGACTGAAAAAAGTGAAATTTAATCATAATACGAAAGAAAATATACTTGAATAAAATCCAAAATTCGAATTACAGAAGAAATTTCTTGTGCACATAAAAAAGGGCTCTTCTATTTATTGAAATAATTATAATAAAAAATTATATTACTAATCTTGAAAAAAATTTTTTTGTGTTTTAAGAAACTTTTAATTATATTACAAATAAAACACTAAATAAAAAGACAAATATATTAAGATTAATCAATATAAAAAATCAATATTATAATAAATCAATAAAAATACTTTTTCTCCTGATATTGATAATTATATTTTACTGTAAATACAGTATTTTAATAGCTAATCTCTCTTATTCGAAAGAAAATTAATAAGAAATTCGCTCTTTTTCCTTTGACTGTTAAAAATATGAAACAGAAGTCGATCAGCGAATAAACTTGAAAACGACACGCGACAATCTTTCGATAATTCTCGTCACTTCGATGACGGCACACTATTATTCCTGACACTTGGAATTAGCTCCCTTTTCTCCTCTCAGCAACCCCTGAATCCATCCTGCTTTCGTCGCTACCCTTCGATTTTCAACCCCACCGGTAAACTTCACTTTCTTTTTTCTCGACGGGCCCGATTTCATTTCTTTTACAAGCGCTGCGTCATCATTTTTCATAGACCCCAACATTCTTTCTCCCTCATCCAGCCTTCCCCGGAATAAGGGAGTTTCCACGATACGGCCTTCCACGTTTTGCACCGGTAACTATACCTCCGGTCGCTGTTGAAGAAATAAAGCGTTGTAAGAAGGGCGTCAGGGAGTGCCCTTATTCTTCGCCACCATGAACCGTATTGGCATCTTTAAACGGCTCTAGTCGATAGTACCGCGTCATCGTTACTAACGGGCTACGTTGTACTATACCGAAGATTTCTACACGTTTAAAGATGAATACACTGAAACGAATATACTATGAATCGCGTAAAATTGCTAAAACATATAGAAATAATAATATTTTCTTTCAATGAAATAACGCTATATAAATAATGATATTCGTTAATTTAATACAGAAAATTCATTATATAATCTTATGCGATTATTATTATTATAACAAAAAATATGGTAAATTTATTGTTTCACACGATTCATAAAAGCTCATGGATTGTCGCACAAAATTATCACTTAATAGACCATGAGCATACAGTACAGCGCAATATAATCATCGTTACGCTTCCATCATTACATTCCGCAGCTCTATAATGGACATCCTGTAACTATCCATTCACTGATGCTTCGGAAGCTGAATTTCGGTAACAAAGAGATGGACAGGCAACGGATGCTGGAGGCTCGTAAACACGAATGACGGTGACGTGAACAACACTGGTGACAAGGAGAACAACGCGCACGGCAACGATGGTTGCCAACGATGATATCGACTATGACTACAACGATGGCGACGACGACGACGACGACGACGACGACGACGACGACGACGACGACGACGACGACGACGACGACGACGACGACGACGACGACGACGACGACGACGACGACGACGACGACGACGACGACGACGACGACGACGACGACGACGACGACGACGACGACGACGACGACGACGACGACGACGACGACGACGACGACGACGACGACGACGACGACGACGACGACGATGATGATGACGATGACGACGATAACGTCAACGATGATACCAACAACGGTGATGGTAATGAGGACGAGCGCGAGCAAGTGATTTAGAATATTCGGTAGCGGATGTCAGCTATTGCTCGCCCACTGCGACGTCATTATGTCATCATCATTCTCCTTCGCGCCAACCTATCCCGTTGACGGGAGGCGCGCGCCTGGACATCACTCACTCGGTCCAACACCATCAGCCACGACGAACCCCGGCTTCACTTACTGGCTCACGTCGGACAAGGCTAAACAATATTTATCATGTAGTCGGCTGCTGCCATGTTAAATTGAAGTTCCGGTGCCACCCACGGCAATACACGCTGCGTCAAACAGTGCGTGGCAATCTGTGTATCTAAGGGTCGAATAAGTTGCCGGATTGTTATTCAACTGACGAATTATGACGGATGTCTATTGTTACAATGAAACTTATTAGAGATATACTATACAGTAGATACGTAAAACATTTCCATTTGTTTCCCTTTTTTTTCGTTTTCTTATTAAAAATTTTGTTTTTCTAGTAATAATAAATAGAGTAGCAAAAAAAAAAGTTCCTACTGTATTTTTGTACCAAATAAAAATAAAATAATACCAAATAAAAAATTAAGTATTTATTTTAAACATCAGTATATATGTATGTGCTGGTTTATTTTAACGATTCCAATTTTGCGTTGCTCCCTCGGTACGCAGCCTCTCCTGCCCTACCTCACTCAATTTCTCCCCTCGCACCACTACGACGAACGACCAAAGTCTCCGAGGAAATCATTGAATATGCAACTTAAGAAAATCCTCGGATATTGCGCTTTATTATAAACGGACCGTGGTTGCCGCCCTTCACTTCCCTCCAAACTTCGCTCGACGTTAAAAAGACTTTGCATGCAAATATTTTCAGATTCGGAAATATGCAAAGTCCCGTGAGATCAGAGATCCTCTAGTTATCTTTGTGAGTTCGAAGTGCTTACAGATATATTGTCGAATATTGCTTTCGTGTAGTAAAAATCAACTTTATTTTACCAGACAAATACGAAATCACAATCTTACAGAATAACCGTGCTTAAACAACATTGTAATGACAATTAACAACAATCATGTCTCACAATCACGAATTATTATATGTATATAATACAGTTTTTGAAAGCATGAATGAGTAAGCACGTTTCATTGTTGCCAATGAAATTGAAAATATTTCTCAATAGTTTTGAAATATTTTCTTTTAAATAGTAAAAAAAATTTGAGAATTTGCGCATTTTTCTTCAAACGTGCAAAATTGAAAAAATACTCTCCCAAAGCGTACGTGCACGCTATCGTAAAGTAAACATTAAATTTAAGAAGCTCTAAAGCATAAAGCTTACTCAGCGAGTATTAAGTATAAGCTACACTCGAGAATAGATTTGCTTCAAACAGATTCTTCATAGTATATAAACATATACTTATTCTGATATACATAAATAAATATATACTTATTCCGATTCTTATAAAACGTCATCGCAATTGCGTTTACATATATGTAAATATACACATATTTCATAAATTGTAAATGGCGTTTTTATGCCTTTGTCGTAACGAAGAGGGCTTTTCCTCGCGAATTCAGTGAAAGGCGCGAGGGGAGGAGCGTCGAGAGATTTGGGGTTGAAGGAAGGATAGGTCGGATGTATAATTAGGCAGCGTTTGTAATTAGCGTAAATTGCTTCCCGGTAAGAGGGATACAAGCTTTAACATCGCGCGGGAAGTGAAAACTATTATAAATTTAATATAATACAATCTAGTTAAGGGGTTTTAGAAGAAGGAGTATAATTAATTAAAGGTAAAGAGACTATATATAAAGTTTCTGAAAGAAAAAGATCGATTACATATTTTTTGAATGGTGTATTGAATAGAATATGTACATTGAAAAAGCAAGATAGTATCTTTTAAAACAATAACTCTCTTCAATTATTTATAAAATTAAATGTAAAAATAAGTTATATTTTTTTCTATATTAGATTGTTTTCTAATTAAAAAGTATTACAAGTATTATAAAAGAAATATAAATATGCGTACGCGAACTAATATAAGAAAAAATCTTCAAAATAAAAAAACTTTTTTAATAAGAGATTTTACAGAGATGCGGTTTTTTAACAAGCAGAACGAAGTTATCAAGAAAAGCGAGAGGAAGAGATAAGGTGTAAAGAGAGACATCTTTAAGTATTGGAACGCAGGTGCTGGGCGCGCGTGATCCTCCTTCGGAAATATACGGTTATCCGCTTAACTTAGACGCTGGCGAGACGGAAGCCATCGCCGGTCCGCGTAATATACTGCCCAATAAAAACTTAGTTACTACGTTCCGCCTCCGCCGTTTTCTCCACGACGTTAGCCAGCGTCTTCCTTGTTCCTAACCCAAGAAAAAAGAAAGAACGAAGAAATGAACTAAGATAGGATGAAAGTAAACTCAAAATGTGGCAAGTAAGTATGAAAGAAGAAATAACGAGAGGAGATAAACATTAGAGTGCAAAACAGCAAGGTGAATTTTAATAATTTCTTGGTTTTGTCGTTATCGGATGTGTGGTCAATGATGCCATAGACGCTCCAGTAACGATACGAGGTGCAGTCTAGAGACAATAATGGCTACACAGGCTATCAAACGAGCTTCCGAATGGTGTAGCAAGGACCTCAGGCACGTTGTAACATCGCGAACGCCTTTTGCTTCCTTCCGTACAAGATACCACGAGGTTCGCTCTTAGTCAGAAGATCATGACTATATTGCCTTGTATAGCAGCTAAAATACCAAGAGACACTAAGCTTCCATTCATTTCTGATCCTATAATATGGGCGTGTCGTTTTTCATCGATTCTCAACGATCCGAGCAACGAAATCTTGCGAATCCCGAAACGATTGTTGCTTGCCTACATAACATTGATAAGTACGAAAGTGACAATATTCGAAATAAAAACAAAGTTTTTCTTGCAATTATAAATATTTCAAAAATAATTTTTATAAAAAGTATTAATTTTTCTTAATAAAAAACTAATAAAATTATACATTTTATATAGTATCACAAAATAAAAAGAGCACATACTACAAACATTAGAACTGCAGATTTTGATTGTGGATTTCTAACACATATTATGTAACATATTACGATATATTATATTATGTCTAACAATATACTAAGACAAAAATGTACAATATAAAAGGAACAATGAAGAATCATCTACTTTTATTACGTGCATCATAACACACAAAATAATCACAAAGTGACCGTGAAAACATATGCTCACTTGCGTTCGCTCCAGGAAAAGACTAAAGAACTGAAGGGTTGTATGTGTTTTGGCTCATATATGATCATCCAAGCAACCGAACTGTTCCGGAGGGTGACAGATTGTTTGATGGTTGATTGTCGCGCACTGCTTCGGGGGTCGTCTGATTGGGTCGCCGCGAAACATCTGGCGGCCTCCCGCGGGGCTCCCAGACGACAATCATCCTACAATCGCGAGGTAATACTCCGAAAGATGTCTTCATCCTCGGGGACATGAGATGAAAATAGAGGATTTGTTCGAGCAATGGAAATTCTCACCGCAACATCATAAAGAAAGAAAAAGAATATATGACTATATAAATATTATTGAATAAGATAAAAATATCTAAAACATATACAATTTAACTTAATATCAATCGTTGATATAAATTTAAATGTAAGATTGAATATAAAGTAATCTTTTTCATAAGACATTTAATCATTTACCATACTTTTACCTGTCACGATCAAATGATTTTATTTGAATATACGCATACTAATCGTGATCGAATTGGAAAGAAAACATCATTTTTGTTTTTAAAGACGTAATATCGAGAAGAGGCAGACATCACTATAAGTAAGAAACGCACAGAGTGAGAAGAAGCGGAAAAGAAGAAGAGGCTTTTACAAAACTCATCCATCCCCCAACCCTTGCCACATAGACATTGATATCTACCGGCTGACGGTAGATACTCACCTACAACTTGACGACAATGGATCCTTTACGGTTAAAAAAAGCGTAAAAAGAAAAGAGAGAAAGATAGAGCGGTCCACTTTTGGCATAGAGAATGAAAGAAAGAGCGGCAATGATGAAAGCATTGTGCCTGTTCAACGGCTCCTCTGTGAACCTTCGAGGCGGCCAGTCTGTCTCCTTCAGTTCCACCATCTCTAACATAACTGCAGTCACTTTCATCTCACCCTTTTCGCATGTGCTCGTCCAAACTTCGAGTTCACCTCTCTTGCCAAAACAACGATGAAATTTTATCACTGATCGACATTGTCTATAATGATTACGTGAAATTGTCTTCTGCATCTTTTCTTCGTTTTATGCGTCTTCAATCGACAATTACAACAATTTTATCATTATTCGACATACATTCTTGTAGATAATTGTTTGCTAGATAAATAAATTTTAATTAATTTTTTAAAGCAACACCAAGACTTTATTAATTTTTGATATTTATGCGTTTAATATTTAAATCGCTTTTTTAAAATTTAAAAAAATTTGGTAAATTTGTTAATAATTTGACTCTGCCTAAAATTAAAAAAATATATATATTTTGATGTCGTAAATCGAAAGATTAAACAACACAAGAAATGTAATTCGAGAAGCTAAGTATTTGCGTGTCTTTAAGGCTGGGGTGATCTCCAGGGCCCTTGACTCGCTAGGCGTAATAACGCGATAATCTTCTCGCGTAAAACAAATAACGGGACCGTTTCCCTTCAATGTGGTGAGCTGTAACCCTTTCGTGAAAGGGTCTAAAGAGAGCAATCCCCGATGATCGATCACAATCGACTCCTTCCATACGAGGGTATTCTTTACTATGTCGACGCTCGCGGAGAATGGCGAGCACGAGGGTTTAGGGTTACAACCCCTCAGTTCCGTATAGCGCCGACGTTGTTATTCTTCGAGCGAAAACTATTTACAAAGTTGAGGCTAATGGCATCAAACGATTTCATTCCATATGCCTTAACACCCTTATGCAACATTAGCGTATTGTTACTAATAGGATTCTACATCAAGTGTCGTAACATCGTATAATGATATATATCTTTTTTATATGTAAACTATATTCCTTAAATACTAACAGCACTGTTTTCGTCGAGATATAATATCTTTTGAGCAAAATATTTTTACCTTCAATATTTTTCAATGTAAATTTTTTCATTATACAAACGTTGTAGTTTCTCGTAATCGTTACTATTCGATAAATTTAAGTATATATATATATATAATTACTATATCAGCCTTTTATATTATTCGTCAACGGATTTATAGAGAGAGAGAGAGAGAGAGAGAGAGAGAAAGAGAGAGACTACATAACTTTTATAACATTTTCTGTTTTAATAATCGCGCAATACCTAAATTGTTCTAATTTTTTCTCAAGTTAAAAAGATTTATATTTTTATATATACAGATGTTCTTCTGTTCATTTTTATTTAAATCTTTTTATATTCTATGTACTTTTATTTACATCTTTTTTGTGCCATATAGTTTTCTCGTATTAAATCCCATAACTTAATTTCTATAAATAGACAAGTACGTACATTTTTCGATACAATCGAAATTATCCTTTCTGTATGCGCTAGTGATAATGTTGATTCTCAATAAACATAAAATGAACAGAATTAAAAAGGCAGAGAGAGAGAGAGAGAGAGAGAGAGAGAGAGAGAGAGAGAGAGAGAGAGAACAATGGTCCTATTAATAGATGCACGCGTGGAGTCTAATGCAATAAAAATTTGTCGAGTGGGTCGATATATTTGACCCAGTCAATCTCGTAAAACTACTGATCTTCGTTACTTTCCTTCTCCCCTTGTCCGTCTACTTTTTCTATTGACGAGATCAGTTCAATACAAATCACACACGCTCATTATCTGCCTATAAGCGGATATTTAAAGAAAAAAACAGCAAAAATAAACATCGTTTATAAAATCATAATAAGATATCTTTCTTTACAACATAGATTTCAACAAGCGAATACATTTGATAATGAAAGACACTTGATGTCGTTTATTAATTTTCTCTAAAGTTTCGGATATGTCAACAGATTGTGTTAATATTCCTATATATATAATATTTCTATGGCTGATTCTCTATAAAGAAAAAATTGGAAACGTTAAGAAATGTTAACATAATGTTCAAACTAGATCTATAAACGTAGTTTTATTGTGAAAATTTAATTGACCAGAAGGTCGACAATCCCAATCTCAAAACTACCAAGGTTAGAGAATCGTGGAACAAGTTCACTCCGCCGCAACCGCATCCCCTTTTCTCTCTCTCATGATCCTAGTACCCCTTTCCGCCAGAGGTTCTAACCAGGACCAATTTCTCCCTTCCTCGTCGACTATTACAGTATGCCTATCTTGCTCTCACTTTCAATTTGTCCTCCTTCTCAGACCGGTAGCGCGCACGGAGCACACAAATGGAAAACGGATTGATTAATCGTAGTAATTACCGATCAGCCCCCGCTAATTAGATATCCGACTCCTACCCACCCCAAGGCCCCCAGAGGGTTTCCTGCTAGCTACAGGCGGCGATGCCGGTAGTACCACCGCATTGAGGGGACTTTCCGAACCTTCGGCAGGGTTGATAGGAGACGACGAGGGGGCGGATACGTGGCACGAGAATGACTAAATGAGATCATTTGACGAAGTCAGCCGGTGAGCATGAAAGAAGCGTGCCAAATTTTGTTATTTGTAATAGATTGAGTTATTTTAATTCTAAAGATACATTGCATTTAAAATTATAACATATTTATCGTTTTAAACAAGTTTACGAAACGTTCAGTTAAATTGTATCAATAATAATAACAAAATTAACATGGTATGAGAGAAAAGTACTATACAACTATATGACGGTCTTTTTTAACACGCATTAACAATACACTTAACAAGAGATAGATTGATTCTGATAATTTTTGAAAATTTTTGAAATAAAGAGAATAAACTGAGAGCTTGCACTAAAAAATCAGCTTAAAAATTCTAAATATTAAGCATACAGACTCTATAAGAAGAATTGATGGATCAACGCGATATCGGTAACAACGATGACACTGCACACTTATTATAGTCTTTGGTGTCACCTATCCTCGCTGCGCGCAAACGAGTGTGCCAATGTGGATCTTGAATCACATCGAATATACCGCCGTCATATTAAAATTATAGAACATTCTTAAAATTCTTCGCGTTTTTTTGATAATACGTCAGATCGAGTGATAAAAATTATTTAATTAATACAATGACAAAATATTGAAGCTTGATCTAATTTCGAACGGATTATGTAATTTAAAGCCTTTGGAGAATTATAGTAAATTTACGTTATAAAGCATATCGTATCCCTTCTTAATTGAGACAAATATGCAAATATTTTCCATTACCATTCAATATTTTTTTTACAACAAATGGAATCATTTACAAGGAATAAAATCATTGTAATCTTGAGATTTATTATTGAATTTTTTTTCACCATTGCTAAATACTATATAATATAAGACGGTAAGTGCATCACCATTTCCTATAATAACGTACTTTTTTTCGTGCATTTGTAAGAAGTTACTCTTCTTCTTCTTACAATAGAACGATCTGACAATAAAACTAAATATGACCAATTTAAAAAATGAAAAGTTACTTATTACTTTAAAAGAAAAGAATTGTTACTCTCATTTCCGGATACTCTTAATAATAGTCTAAGATCAACAATAAAAAAAAATGTGATTGCAGGAACTATTTTCCTATAATCTCTTTATGGTATAATTATGATCCGAAAAAATGCTTCCATCATGAAAACATTGATAAATGATTCAAATTCTATCATGATAAAATTTATTTTACCGACGAGGCACATTGTAAGCTCGTTAACATTAATGATAAATCAATTTTGCACCATCTTATATGCACGATACCGTTGTCTCGTGCACCATGCGGCATCCTCGATTCATACGGATTATTTACCGCCATGACGAAACGCGTTACCACCTTTACGCGTGCCAATGATTTATCACCCATCGTTCAGTTGCGCTGGCAAAGACCGTTTACAAAACGAGTCATGGCGTTTTCGTGGAATACACGCACGAGATTAGGTCCGGTCCGGAGCAACACGAGTGACGTTTAACGGCCATTGCCTTTAAAACTGTGACATCCACGCTGCGCAACAATATTTGCAGAACACGGGCCGAAGGTGGGGTGGCCACATCAGGGTAAGGGAGTATACGGGAAGAGAGGGATGGAGGGATATTAACATCCGGTCGCTGGGATTTACGGCCCCATTCGCGTGGCTCCCGGGTCTCGGACGATTTTGTAAAACGAAATGTCTCGTTAGCAAGTTGGTTACAGCCGAATGCATACACACACACACACACACACATATGACGTACGAAGGGGATGTCGTAGATTTCTCGTGGTTTTACAACGATCTAAATTACCCCCGCGACGTACAGTTATGATGTTAACGATCCGATGGCGAAGAGGAAAGAAGTTGAGAGGATATCGCCGAGAGTAGCTCTGCCTTGCAGATAAAAGCTCTTTTGTTTTTGCCGCAAAGAGAAGAAAAAACTCAATCAGTACTACATAGTTTTCTCCGAAATACAGAGAATAATTTTATATGTTATTCAATGTAATATAATATAATAATATGATTGAATTAAAATGTAAATATTCTACAAAAATAAAAATCAAAATGACAATTTCGACAAATTAATTTTCGATATTTGAAATAAGTTTTTTTGTCACACGCTCATCTCATATGCGAGTGTCGAAGTCTTTTCCATTCCTTAGATAACTAAAAAACGGTAAATTTCGTCAAGTGGTTAGCATCGTCTTAAACGAAAACTTGAACGAAATCGACTTTAAGACTCCGTTAACATCGAAACCCTCTCAAGATAACTACGGCGACGACGGTACAGCTGTAAGTGATAAAATTATTTCGATCTCTGGTTTTAAATCGCATCGAGAGAAACAAAAACGGAACCAGAATGCTCAAGACGTAGAACTGTCTCACAACGCGCACAGGAAACCGCTTATTACAACACGGACAGATTCAGAAATCAGAGACAAATTCGAAGATTGTAATTAATTCATAGGAAAAAATAGAGTACGAAAAACTATGATTTTCAACGGATGTCAACACAATCTTCACCGCGACAAATAAAAGCGACTGTTTTGGTGCAAGAAGACATATTTTATTGTGCATTGCGTTGATATAATGCGCGAGAAACATTGAGAGAATAAATGAGCTCAGTGATTAAATTATTTAGTCCGAGACTTAAGTAACCTAAATTACGACGTATCTCGTGTGGTATACGCACGCTGTGCGTAAGCGAAAAACGCATATAGCCACGGCGCGGCCGGCGTCGACGGAAGAAGCGCCGACGAGACAAACGGCTCGGGGGATAAAATTATTTCGACCGCGGATTAAACGGGGTGAATCGTGGGCTACCGTTTGCGGCACACAGCGGTATATACACACGAAAGAAAAATGTCGTCGAGAATCCGCGAGTAGCAGCTACGAAATAAATGGCCCAGATGCCAGCTAGAGCCGCCGCGGTTGGAGGAGGACGTGCGACTTGAGGTGGGCGAAAGCTGATAAATAACCTCTGCTTTATTAGCAAGATACACCACGAAGTAGGGAGAGAGCGGTTAAATTAGCGAGAATATTAGCACACATTTGCGCCGCTCGCGCGCTGCTGAAATGATGCGCGTGAACATTAGTGTGCGACGCGAAGAACGATGGCTTTGCGGATGTAATGGTTCTCAAACAAGAAGATAAAGTTATTTCTTTCAAATGAGAAGATGCAATTCCTAAATGGGCAATTATTAATTTAAATGCTGTTCACAATCGCGCTAATGTAGAATAGTATAATAATTTGAATTATACATTATATAATAATATCTATCCGCTATAATTTAAAGATATACCTCTTCCACGTCATTTTCAACCGTTCATTTTCCTGCATTCTAAGTAATCGTTCGCACATTATCGCACACACATGAGTACACACACCTTCTTCCCTAGGCTGATTCTATATACATACGATTTTTAGACGCAAGTTAGAGGTATGCGCACGCTTGTATACAAACGGCGAAGAGCTGCACACAGTAACAAGCTGGCAACGGTTCTAACTACTGTCCAGGCTGATATATGTGACGGAAAATTGTGGACGAAGGGTGAAAACGAGAGTAAGAGAGAACGAGGGAAAGCGTCCGGGGGAATGGTCTCCTCCTCAATGCACATAGATGCTTCTCGGCTATTTTATTTACGAATTGTTTCATTTGTCCAGTGTATTCTAATTAGAGCAGCCATTTCTGAGCCACCGCGCGCCGTTGCCACTATTCTTATATAGTCATCGTGGTCGTAGGTGCTTCCCTTGTCCAACCAACGCGTTGTGAGACGCGGGGGCAATGGCCATGCTCTAATTGCATTACGGAAACATGAGTTTCCTCCAGCGAAATATATCACGAAACTTATCGCGCCGCGAAGAAATTGCCGTGGGCTCACTCGTATGCACTTCGGGCACAAGTGCAAGTCTCCAAAGTCCGTCTACGTCGCGCATCCTTATACATATACCTGCCCACCCACGCGAATCGTACATCACAACGTGCACTTTTGTCTCAGTATGCAAAAACGCGAGCAGTTTGCTTTCTCTCATTCTCTATTCTCTTTTTCACTCGAGATGGATCCTAGTAACAGAAGTTCATAGGCCAATACGTGGAGAAAGATAAAAATCGAGCAGCTCTTTTAAGCTTTGCTGTAGAAAAAGAAACGGAGTTGAGAGCTGAAAAAATAGTGCTGCAAGAAACGACGTATGACATGAGGTATGTTCTTTTTTACGACGGTGCATGCACTTTCTGTACCTAGTGCAGAACAATTTACGTTTTATTTGCCAGAACTGACGTCACTGCAAAATAGTGCACGCGTTCTATTTCAACGAAACACTTGAAAATTGGTGCTTAGGTACAAGAACTTTTGTACCATCTCTCGAGGCGATGCAGCGTATAGCATGAGATGTGCTGTGTATGTATCAAAGCGTTCTTTTTGAGAACTTGAACTCACACTAATCTATCTATACCGTGTGCACTGTGACGACATTTTGAACTGTACCGTGCGTACTAAGTACAAAAAGTTTCTGCACAGTACTTTCAAAAAGAACATACCCCTATGAACTCTCTCTCTCTTTTTCTCTCAAAATCTTAATATACTTAATAATTAAGTATAAAAAATATCGCTTTTTTCCATATTGTTACTCCTTACTGTTATTAAAATGCACAAAATGATAACCAATCAATAATTTGATCTGAAATTTGAAAGAAAAGGAAAGACTTGTAAACATTATTCATAACGCGCTACTAATTAACCCAAAATAAATTAAAATTTGCTTCCATTCATGCAGTGAGATTTATAAGAAAATATATTTTCTGACGTAAATTTTGACGTACATTTTTTGAGAAATATCTGAGGAATACTGACATGGTGAAAAATACTGCGTGTAAACATCGAGCTCTTGCCAAATGTTCCAGATCCAACCCCCTCCCCCCCCCACCTCCCTTTTCCGATTGTCGACACAATTAGCACCGTACGTACGACGACGAAGCGCTGCAATTCCGTAATTACCGCAGCTTTGCGTGGGTGTCCAGAAACGCAATGGAAATAAATATAAACGATGCGCCGCGCGGCTGGCTTCACCGCAGCGTCAACTTCGTGGATCGCTACCGGTGGGTCCTCCTTAAACTTGATTTATGCTCAATTACCGTAATCCTCCGTCCTCGCATCCACTTCGTTCCCGCTTGTTATAAGCCAACGCGAAACGTTCGCGAATGTCGCGACGATTTTATTTATATGCGCTGCAAGCTAACCAGCCACGTCTCCACAGCGTCGCGGCGCAACAGGAAGAAGAAGAGGAAAAAAGAAAAACTGAAAGAATGATAGAGAGAGAGAGAGAGAAAAGTGAAGAAGACGCTTCGCATATTCCGTCGTGTACCGATGTAATTCGTTTCGTATTTTATATCTGGCCAGAAGCGCGATCCACCTTTCCCTTCGTCCCGAACCCTCTACCAATTCCGCCAATGTGTCGAGTATGCACGCTCGCTCGATTCATCCCCGTGGAACGACGGCAACCTGGATTATTTCGATCTTCGCTCCCGCTAAAGTTAGCCAAAGAGATTACTGCGGCGCGACATGATTTCATCCACGAGAGACGAGGAGAGAAGAAGGCGGATTGTGATGCGACTACGTCGTTTAAATATCACGGTAAACAGGGCCCGTAGTAATTCGGATGCCGACGCAGGTGCCATGCGGAAACATCTATCAAGATGGCGAGATTGAGGGTACTGCAAGCCTCGGCCCATTCCCCGTTATTAGGAGAAAGGCCGGAAGGAAGACAAGGTGGGGTGGATCAACTCGAAGAAACGGGGGATTTCTCTCTCTCCGCGGGACAGAAAGGACTAAGCTTCCACAGGACGGCTCTCCACGTCGTCTTAACCCTTTCTAACTAATACCGGATCGTAGGGAATTAACGGTCGCGACGACGATCGTGTTCTCGAAAACCTGTCCTCGAAGTAATGCGGTTAGCTGTTTAATAATCTACGAGTTCCGAAAATATCGTGAGAAACTTTATCGAAAAACGATTGTCACATCGTGAACAATAGAAATTGCAAAAATCTTTGAAATATAAAAAATGCAAGAATGCTACATTATTTTTGCATCTAGTAATAATTTTTAAACTTACATGCTTATGTTCTATAAAATCATTCATAAGTTTTAAAAATAATGCTTCGTAAGCTTTTCATCAAAAATACAATATATCGACGCAGAACAATATAGACCATTATATCGTAAAAGCTACATATCTTATTTCTCTCCTTTTAGATTATAAATTGCAGAAAATCGAATATTACACTTTATCGTGTAATAATTTACAAACACCGAAAATATCACGATTAATTACTTGGACGTTTGTTAAAAGATAAACGTCATACAAAATAAGATATAAGAACTTGAGGAAAAACTATTCCATTATGATAAATAGGACGATAGCTATATTTGGAATAATTAACTTGGATATCGTTGCGAAAGCACATTGTAAGGCATAAGCCATTGCTTATGCCTTACAAAGTGCATACTAAATTTATTATTGTAAAATGCACGCAGAGAGAGAGAGAGAGAGAGAGAGAAGCAATTTATAATTTATTAATTATTATCACTATTAAAGATATATGCTAAATTTCGTAGCAATTTTTTGTCTTATTGTCTTTTTTTACTTATCATTTGTAACTATCTATATGAATGTTTTATGATTTACACTTTTATGTATATATTTTGTACATATCCATCACGATATCTACAGATTGCCTGTGTTAATAGTGAACGATTTGTGGACTATAAATATGCGCTCTAACCATGAAAGACCCAGATCTACATCTATCGTAATGTTTATCGTAAGCTCCTTACGATTCCACCAGTGCAATCGTGCCGCATCTTATCGGTCACACCTGTGACGACACAACGACGCAACGTCTTCACGGAAATGTCTTCGAATACGAATGATTCTATCTATCGAGTGAACTGAATTATCGAAATGTTAGATATCTCCATAACAAGTTACTACCTCCGTAAAAATTGAGATAATGAGAATATTCAGAGATATATAATTGCAATAAAGAATCGGTAACCGATATCAAATATTTGCAAACGATTTAAATATTATATCTACCAATATGATAGTCATTCATAGTAGAAAATACAGAAAAGATAAAAAAAAGTACGTAAAAGTATCTCATTCGAAAGAAAAGAAAATTTTGTAAAAATTAGGAAATTTAGTAAAAACAATATTGACCATGAAAAATAGATTGCTGAGAGTGCAGTTACCTATTACTGACTGACGATTCAGGTAAAGGCACAAAAATATAAGTTATAGTATAATATTCAATACGACACTCTTTGCACTAAGATTAAAGATGCGTAATAAACGCGGCGCATAAATAACATTTTACGAGCTCTTCATTCCTATAATTGTGAGACACGCTAGAGACGAAGCATACTATAAATTCCGATTGGGAGTAAATAAATTGTAAGGAAGTGTGAAAATTACTGCAAACCAAATCAATACGATCAAATATTCCGTTCATTATTCTAATACTAAACATATGCCGTGAAAAGTAAGAGTGTCTCTATTTTCTGTTTAAAAAAAAGCAAAGATGCAATAATGTTTTAAAATATCAATTGTATTAGTCTTTTAAAATAATTAACATATTATATAGCTCTTGTAATTTCAGAGAATTTTTTCTTTCTTTCTTAAAACACAGTAACGTTTCTAGAAATCTCACAGATAAAAAATGTGTTTATTGAAATCATATGATTGTCGATGATGCACGCGTCAGAACAAATGAAATCGAAGTCACGAAACTACAGCTACAATCAGAGCTTTCTTGAGGTCATGGAAAAACACAAATTACGGAAATCAGTTCGCCTGTTTGACTCGCTGACACGCATACGCCTACCGCGCCGTTTGTACTCGCGTGATTGGCGCGCTGAAATAATCAGCTCGTTGCAACGTCAACGTGCAATCGCTGGTGCCGGCCGAGCCCCGGTCGTGCACGCCTCGTTCCGTTTGATGTACGGGCGTAATTTCAGGGTGTCTGGAATTCGCATATGACACGTGCGACGTGCCGTATGATTCGACGCCCGCGCCCGTTCGTCGCTCTCATGCCCGCCGGTCTAGAAAAAGTTTCTCGCTTGGCACGCATACAGCGAGCTTTCGATCGTCGTCGCTCAGGAAGACTCGATCATGGTTGAGAGATAAATTTGTTTACACTTGCAAACACGCAAAAAATCTGAATACTCTATAAAATTCCCGCTTATCATGTTTTTGTAATGACAAATGTGTTTAAAATAAAATACATTTCAAATTTTAGAGCAATGCATTTTCATTCTGTGTAATATATTTTAAATTTATATAATAAATTTTTTCAATTATATAACATTAAAGTTAGGAAAAACAATCACAAATTAAGAAATTAAACTTAAAAAGAATAAGAATTTTCAATTGATTTCTTCATGAAATTTTTTAAATACCCAATTCTTTTGCGTCTGATAATTATAACTATAAAATTTGTGCGTAGTAAATATAAAATGTAAGAGATAATGCACTCACCAATTATTAACTTGAAGGATCGTCAACCCCGTGTCCTGTGCCAACTGTTTTTTCTGGTCTTCCGAGGGATACGGATGCTGTAAACAAAAAAAGTAAATCCGCTCAATTAGCAATGAAATTGAGTATAAACGATCTCGCATACTCAAAGTAACCATTAATACGACGCAAGTAAAAAACTCAGGTGCCAATTAGCGCGAAATTGCCGGTAAAAATAGCAATTATTACATATTAGTACAGAACAGTTGCATCGAGCGTAATAATTAGCAGACATAAAATATAAGGATAAATAAAAGAATTTCCTTTTTCTCTCGGTCTCACTCACTTTGCCGTTTCGCATCTCGCCGATGAACGTGTGGCCTATTTTTAAATAATTCATCAAGTGATTTATTGCATTCTAACAATAAGATAAATATATAGAATACACTATGCGCTGCATGCGCTGACTTTTATCTGCGTGATGATCCACACATTGCGCTGTGTCGTCTAAATGCACCTGCGAAATATTATTTATTGCTAGTCAGCAAAATATAAAAAAAACCAAGCATAGAAAGAGGAATAGAAGGAGACTGTGAAAGAGACAGCAATGCGGGCAAAAAGTTCCTTTTATATATCGCGCGTTCCGACGACTGCTTTTTATCGCGCGGTTGCATCGACGCAGATGCACTTGTGCTATGCCAAAACGATGCGCCAAGCACGACACGTTGCTGCTTGTATCGCCCCACTTCCCTAAAAGAGAAACTACGAAAGAACGCCCAAGAAATGCAAGGATACTGACGTAGTAGAGGAAATTAGCAAAACAAAAGACATATTCAGTTTCAACTTTAAATTCGCATATTATTCGACAGAAAAAAATCTTCGCGTTTTTTAATGTATTGAATCGAATTTATAATTTATTTTGTATTTTTTTACATGTCAATTTCCAGGCTCGATTCCTGTTGCCCCTTCTATCATTGTATTGTTTTGAACGTTAAAAAAGTTTTTATTTATTTTTATTTTCTATATTTGTAAATTACTGTAAAATAAATTATTGTAGAAAAAAATAAAACTACTCATTCAGACAAAAATGTTAAAATATTAAATAACGATAGATGCAAACATAGTAGCGATACCCTATAATGTGTATAAAGATTATAATTTTCTGTGTCATTAAATTTTAACTATCTTGTGTATCTATCGTATGAAATTTAGATAAATTATACTTATTTTCATTTGCTGGATATTCCATGTATTCGATGTTGTGCCATGTAAGCCTGTAATTCTCTTACAGGCAGAGTTCTAATCGTTCTTCCGAAAAAGATACCTACTGCACGTAATCGCAGAAAAAACAGAATCTTTCCAACATTGTGACGCATTCAATCGTATGCTAAACTTTTAAAGGATATATGCGACATTGTGCATATATTCTACGTTAAATTCACAATCTTTGTTTTCGCATGACATTAACCTTCACAGAGTTTAAATGTTTCTTTTCTTTATATGTAACACATTGACAATCGCATAAAATCAATTGTCATAATAAAACCAAATTAATTAATTATCTAGTATAGTTTAAATAAGCAACCACATACTTTTTTTATCCAAAATTATCTACTTTATAACTAGAGAAGATTGAAGAAACAGCAAATCAAAATAAATTTTTGTTTTCACATCTACTCGAACAGGGTAAAATCTTTGCGGTTAGAATACTAGTAGAAAAGCATTAAAAAATGGTGCACGCGACGTATAGAAAATAGACCGCTCAATTACATTACACCTAGTAAGATGCATTAATATTGTGGATATGTCTCAATTTTAATCTCGTATTAATTGCAATTATGAAATTAGATGAACGTAATCGTCACAAGTAAATAGTCCGCCAACAGTTGCGTTCCCAATGGAGACGTTTCTTCCGAAAGCTAATTGTAAGTATGCATCTGCGACACGCGAGAGTTGTGTCGATTAATTTTGTCGATATAGAAGGAAACTGAAATCTTCTCGACTTCTACTAAAAAATACTTTAGCATTAGTTATTTTCGATTTTATCGCTTTACATTTAACTTTTAAGATATAATAATAATAAAACATATTCAAAGGAATAATCGCATTTATATATATTGTAGACCCCTATGATATATTCATGTAAAATTCAATATAATATCAACGTTATGCAATGTTATGCAGCAAACGATGTTCGTTACAAATTATTGACTGGTACGAAAGGATTCGATTACGCATAAAAGCCAGCGGCTGCATCGCGAGCGAGCGAGTAAACCGCATCATATTTTTACATAATTAGCACGTGGCGCCCGCGGTATTACGTTCTCCCTCCTTTTCGTTCTCGATCGTTACTTTTTGCCGAAGCTTGCGGTATTTTTGGATACTGCCGCAGCCCACAAATCCATCCTCCAAGCCCCTCCTCAACCGACGCTGTATCATGTTTCTTGGAGGCAAGCCACGGTATATACATACATCAGAAGCGTGGCTCCGTTCCCCACCCGCCATCCCCGGTACACCCCATTGTGCGCCGGTGTATATCCGATCCGAGCGATTCTTATCCTAATTAAATCGGCTGAGCGTATTGTCTGGGCGTAGAGTTTCCATCGGATCTCCGTGGATATCTAACGCCGCGTATAAAGCCGCGTTGAGCGGAGGATTGAGACGGTCGCGCGGGCGCTGGATCTCCGAGAGTACCATAACGATCCAACACCGAATCGATGTACACTAAATTCTAGATTCAAACGACATATGATCGACGCACAAATATGGTAACATCGACCGATTGGCAAGATGAGCGAGCTTCATTCGATTATCGAAATTCAAATCAATTATATGTATATATGTATATATAAAAAATATATATCTCTCTCAGTTAATTTCCCCTTATTTTCTGTATAGTGATACAGATGATCAAAAGTTAATATATTTCGCAAGAATTTATACTAATATGTATCGTAAACACATGTATATACAATGTATGTGTTATTTTTAATGCTAACAAATGTATTATGAATAATGCTCGAATATTATTAAATTTGTAAACGTGATGTAATTATAATTATCTATTTTACACTCATCGATATTAAATAGTGCTGAATCGTAGAAATATACAACATTCCATAAAGCGGTACCACAATTTCTCTTTACGGTTTGACTTCTCCAGAGATAAGTTGCTCGTAGGTTCGTTGGTGTATGCATAAAACAATCAAGATAATTGTCGAAGCTATGTGGGGACTGCCAGCTTTCCACCCTCCGTACAATTCGAGATAGCTGCTGCAAACGAAGGAGGAAGCAATGCTTGAGGAAGGGAGATGGAAAGCAGAAGCTATCCAATTACATTGAAAACAATAGTCTTAAGTGCTTGTGGCGGTCCGTTCTAGGCTACTCCCGACCCTGTAACGTTGAAGCTTTTCTACGACGGTTTCTCGCTCTAGACAGCGTTATATAGTCGTGGTGACACGCGCACGTTCGACTTGAAACAAAAATTTTTATTATCCACGGTACACTACACGATATGTACTTGTTGCTTATTTCTCAAAGTTTTTTCATTATGTTATTATAAATATTCATATGCAAATGCGTTTATTTATGTAACATTCATATTCAAATTGCTCAATATATTATTTTTTCAATACCTCCTTAAGTAATAATACAAATATGTAACGATATATATTACACATATTTTTAAATTTACAGTGATTTCATTAGTGGCATCGATGATAACATCGATTGATTCTATCCCGTTTGGGGATTCTTGTTCCTTCATCGAATACAAATCCGAGATGAAAATGAGAGAAGAAAGACTGAATGAAACGCGGCGCATTGCAACAGCACGACCCAGTGGCCAAACAAGCGATAAAATGAAAATGAGCGGTAAAAAGACAATATGAAAACCATTTGGGTTTTCCCGAGGGTTGAGGCAAGAACGAGCCAGGCGGAAGCGGAGCTAAGTGTGTAAATGAGTCCGTAGTTTAGCCCGATTGCCTCTAGACGACCCCTTTCCGCGGTGCGCAAACCTCATCCACGGCTCGCTACCCTGATAGCAGCACCAGTATAGCTGAAATAACCGTAGTCTTCCTGAGGAGCAAACTGCTCCCTAAGACAATTCTCGAGACAATGAGATCGTTCGTAGCCCGAATTCAAATCAGTACAAATAGACGATGGATTAAATGTCTATATTAGATGCGGAGCCGGTTCTTGAATTGATAGCTGTTCTAATATTTCCGGAGTTATTTTCGGAGTTATTCAATTACGTTACCGAATGATGAATAACGTATCTAAACCTATCAATATAACATAAAATTGATCTACACATTCGCAATAATTTACAAAATGTACATCAGTTAAAATTTGTTATACTCATTTGCGTTTAAAAAGTTATAAAATAAAAATAATAACACACACAGGTACAAATCTCATAAATTTCGTTTAACATAATTAAAATTATTTCTACTTCTTATGATGTAAAAGCATATAAGCATCGACCTAATTTCGTGAGTAAAATCAGATCAGATCAATTATCAAAAGGACAGACGCTGTTATTCTCTCACAGTGATACTATTCGCGTACTGATCCGTAATTTCGCTCGTAACGTTCCCGCGAGCGTGACAATTTGCTGGCGCATCGATTCGATGACGGGAACCGCGCGTGTGCTGCGTCAGGTCTTCGATGTTGGGACGAGTGGATGGATGCACATTGAAGCTCTTCCTGGTCTCGTGTCTCTTCGTGTCCTTCGTAGCTCCGGGATGTTACCCCACCCCGTGGTAACCCGGGCTTTCGGTGCCGAATGACACGTCGATGACGACCGCTGCTGACTCCGACTAACGAGCGGGGCGTCGAGGGCGTGGGAGCCACCAGAGATCGCGCCTCGTCATCACGCGCCTCGGAGTCCCCTCTTCCGCCTTGCGTCCAGAGAATTCATGTCGAGAGGATGAGGTCACAAAGTCCGAAGAGGTCACTACGGGTGGCTACGTCGATTTCACGTCACCCGAGCATCGGATCGTGCGGATTCACTGACTGAAGCAAGAGAGAATCGAGTAGAATCCTTCGTGACTGGCGAACTGATAAACGAAAGGTAAACGCGATGAAATAAATGACGGTGGTCGAAATGCGGATTCATCTTTGTCAGAATTACGAAGAATTTAAGTCGACAATTTCCAAGTCGAAGTAAAACGAGTCTTTGGTTTCACGATGACTTCACATGTAATTACAACGGAAAGGTAGGAGTCATCCAATTGTCACAAGTAAATTTCGCGCTGGAATTGCTCCGACCGGTCGAATTGATGGAAAAGAAAGCGAGCTCTTTGACGATGTGAAAATGAGAAAGAGAAAATGGCGGATGAGCGAGGGGCGGATATAAAATAGACGATGTCAGCGCGTCAGTCATCCGTAATACCTTCATTCCATTTGTCTCTCTCTCTCTCTCTCTCTCTCTCTCTCTCTCTCTCTCTCTCTCT
>NW_017276800.1:776193-789740 GCF_001594065.2 Cyphomyrmex costatus | reverse complement strand
TCTCTCTCTCTCTCTCTCTCTCTCTCTCTCTCTCTCTCTCTCTCTCTCTCTCTCTCTCTCGGTTGATAGAGAGCATATATATATATTATAAAATCTTTCCGTGAACGGACACAACTTCGTTATCGCCTCAGAGTTTATTCAATTTCGGCGTTAAAATCCTCTAATGTGCCATTATTGCTTCGAGGGGATACGACAACCTCGCGGAGCGGTAATGGTTTGCTGCATGTTAAAAGAACTTGAACGAAATTCTGTTTAAGACGTAAAACTAGCTTGACATTGTGGTTGATTGATAATAATAATGAAAACAATTCATATAATAGTCCGATAAAAAATATTTTAACACACTCTTATTGTCGGAAAGTATTTGTATTGTTTACGACACACGTTTTATACGTTATAACAGACGTATGTCACACACAAGTAAATGCATATAAAACAATATTTTTCCTCGTTCTAATATTTTACTTTTATAAACAAAAATGTGTGCTATAATATTTTAATAATACGAAGTTGTATATATGGTAACTAAATACTTCATCAATACAACTACTTTCTGTCGTATTAAATTTTTTTTTTCCTTTCCGATTAAAAAGATCAATTTTTGCTATTTTCACAAAAATTAGTATAAAAATTTCTGCAATAACACACAAGCTTATATGACAAAGTAAACAGAAAAGATTAAAAATGTTACGTTTTTAACAGATAAAACACCAATTTAATTGTCTATCTGCATCGCGAGATTACGATCGATTTTGTTATCAAAAATTTCTCACGTAACAGAGTACTTTGAATATAGATGCTTCGCGAGTTCCTTTGTATAGTTACAAATGAAATATATGATAAAATGTATAAAGATATATATATGCGGACTCAGATATGCCTGCAGCTATACGCGCATACTCGAACGATACCAGATAAGCCATACCCAAAGATGGTATGCTGCTCTGATGCCGACTGGTAGAACGCTAACCACACGGCAATGAGAACTCGACAAACGCGGAGTTCCATCTGCCAGATAGACATCATTTCTCGACTTGCTTCGTCATCGCGACAGAGCTTTCAATATGCAGCCGCTTACGTTCCTCAGATTCGCTTACCAACGACTGAAATGTTTTACTTCCCCATTGCTTTCAAAATATTATTATATGTATATATATCTACTGGTGTAAATGTTTCTAACGTAAAAAAGAACAAGTACAAAATAACATAATTATGTTTAAATAGTAAAGATACTTAAGGAATAAAACTAAATTAGGATATTTAATAACGCTGCAGATACTCTAATTTTAAATTAAAATTACAGTTTTATAAGAATTTGTATTGTTTTCCTCATTCGCCCTATAAAATAAATAAACTGATAACAAATATTGCACTTAAAATGTTGAAGCGGTTCAAAGTGCCAAAAATACTGACAACAAGCAGTGTATGTATGGTATATAAATCAATAGCATTGAGCGATGGCATTTTTCATGGCAATCACCGATACAAGGCTCAAGGACAGCCCCGAAGGTAGCTTACCCGAGCACGAAGCTTTCGGGAATCCATGGACGATTCCGCGGGTCGTTCTCTGGAAATCGATGCTGACGAGCGAATTGGTACGGCGACCTGCGGGGCGTGGTCGAGCCGAGTCTCTGTGACACGGCCACCTCAATCACCGTGCGACGCCCAAACCTGTCATTATCACGCGACCCTGTCTACCGTAGGGTCTACGCGAACGCATGCACACAACTAACGCCGAGGGCACATACGTGAACGTGCGTGGAGTCGGACGCACGATCAAACTGCGTGATCCAACGGATCACAAGGAACACGCGTCAAGGGCGCCAGACGTAGAACCGAGGGGTTGCAGACTCGTTGATCACCTCCTTGTCGCAGTACGTGGACACACCCCCGTCATTGTGTCCTTCGAGGTAACGCGACGTTGGAGGAGGCGGATCCTTCCTTCACAGGAAGGTTCAATCGTTCGCAGGTCCGACGACCATTGACCTCGGCTAGTGACCTAACTTTTTTTTTGTCTCTCAATTTCATTGATTAGGCCTCGCTTTCGCCTGCTGTAAACGTCGTATGCTACTCGCGACCCCATGAACTCAACTGATTGAACCGTACTAATAAAACGGTTGGTTGTAATCCTTAAGCCTAATCTCGTATATGAGAGGTACTTTTCAACTTCAATCATCTGGTTAACTTTTGCCGAAGATCTTGGTCGAAAAATAAAACTCACTCATAATACAATTAATTTGTACATTTATCGTATACATTTTTTACAGTCTGCTATATTTCAATATCTTAATTATAGAAACAAAACTTTATGGTAAAAATTCAAGGCGAGAGTCTTGAGCGCAGAAGGCACGGAATTAAAGACATTGAATTAACTGCAGATATTTGTGTTACTTAATAAAAAAATTGAGTAAGATTATGAGCATTCTTTCTCTCTCTCTCTCTCTCTCTCTCAGCGCGCGCGCGCTGACTCCAAATGCAAACGCTATTCCCAACGTCGTCGATCGCTATTATTACCATCCCCATCTCTTCGCAGTCAATGTTTGAAGACCGTATCGAATTCTCGCCGTTAATGAGAGGCGGGCGGAATTATTGACAAGAATCCAGCTCGCTCGAATTCTACTCTCTCCCACCCAACGTGCCGCACGTCAATCGGTACCAAGCACGTCTCGTGACTTGTGGGAATCGGGATAATTATAACGTTTCCGCTGAGTTTCGATACGGGGAGGGAGGGGCGAGCGTAATGGTGGAACCTCCTCCTCTTTCTAGGGGCCCCTCAGGCGGCAATTCTACGCTCACGCTCGCGCCGCTACCCAGCAATCATCCCCAGTCAGTCTTTCAGTCAGTTCTGTTGCTATTTAATTATCCATTTAAAGCGTATAATCTTCTCCTACGCGGCATCAATTCACTCGTGCCGGTCATCTCTCGATGAGGGACAACGAGAACGATGATGACGTTCTGAAGGTCTGAGGAAGGCACAATTTTGAGATGTGTGGCAATGCTATATAATAAAAATGCATAAGATATAAAAGATCCTTTATCTTAATTGTGAATAAAAAATATAATATAATTAATTTTTCTTCAATTTCACTCTAAGTGAATAGTTATCCGTTATGTCAAAAGTAATATTCATCAATACATGAAGAACATTTATTCATATTATATATATATATATATATTCATAACTAATAAAAAAAATAAAATGCAAATTACTAGGCAATCAAAAATAAATAATCAGTTAAGAATAGAATAATCACATGGTTCGAATTTTATTTGTCACAGTAAAATGTGTTTTGTTCATCTGATAAGGATAAAATCGTAGGCGATTGAAATAGAAAAAGTTGAATTTAAATCGCTACAGAAAAGTGTGGGAGTACACACCGTAGATATATATATATATGCCGGTCCGGTCGAGACACAAATGGTCAACCTCATCGTTACCGATATCGGTAACAAGGATACTGTCTCGCATGGAAGACCATTTTCTTTCAAAGTTTACTATCGGTTTGTACATTTGTAGAAAAAACGCGATGCAAAAATTAGAATCACAAAGAATTACAAAAATTCTTTTGAAATTGTTGAAAACGTGTTATTAATGCAAGTATTATTCGGAAATTGAAAATTATATACGCTTGTAAACATAGTTTGTCCAAAGATAGAATGTTATCAATAAATGAGAAATCAATCAATGTTGGCAACTATATCACATTTCACACACACATTATTTCTTTACATTTATTTAATATCTTACAAGAAATTAAATTTTAGACTTTATTTTCCGTTTTCTTTTCTACAAACAAGAACAAAAAATTGCATACTTTCTCTGTTTAAAAAATAACATGGTAAGTATGTGAATTGTCGCAGAATCGCCTCTTTGAACGGGACATAGCTCCATCCAAAGAACACGTTTTCAGATCGTCTACTTTTCTTACCCTTAGCCGGCACAGAGGCGTATAAGCGAAATAGCTGTTAGGTGATATTGGGGTACGGCATGTTGCGAAGGCATCGATATATATATATATTTCTCCTCGTCGCATCTCGTCGTTCTTACCCATCTAGGAGCGTAGGTGCTCTGCTGCTACCCACACGCTCCGTAGGTGGAAGGGTGGAAGAGGCGACCCTTCCGCGTTTAGTGTCAATTTATTCGGGATTCCCGAGATTCCCGAGGCTTTGCCACGCACGATCAGCCTCGCCCGTTTGCATAATATTGTATTTATTTCGTCTTGTAACCTCGTACACGCGTTCCCGTCCCGCTCCCCTCCCTTTGCCTCTTACCTACAAGTTCCGCGCCTTGTACACATGTGGGTAGTGATGGGAGAAAGCTTCGTTTAGTTCCCTGCTTTCGCACAAATAGCATCATATATGCGAGCCTAAAATGGGCTATATGGGTTACAAGAAAATCTCGGCGTTCTTCCTTCCGATACCTTTTTTCGTATTTTTCTTCGCCCGCTGTATTGCCGTAGCATAACACGTTTCTGACGAATTATTTAGCTATAGCTGTAGGTGGCATATGTTAATTGACTTGAGCCTTTTAATCGTAAACTCATTTGAGGTATGAATTTAATCTTTACTTAATAGAACATCTAACAAATTTTATCGTTTTGATCGTTGATTATGTACATGTTATTATGTATCAGGCACCGTGCGAATACATTAATTGTGAAGCGAAATATACTTGAGGAGACATCTACACGGCGATATAAATGTAACTAGCTGAGACATTAGTCGAAATTATTGAAAGTGAGGTAATAACGTCGTTCGGCGATAAATAAAAGCAAGGAACGACCGCTGTTATCGCTGCTCGTTTCATGAATAAACACACAACATCCGTATCGAGAGTACAAGCAGCTACGTTCGATAAGGCAAAAGTAAACTAACGTGTTATCAGTCGTATCGTTGGAATGTCGCACTAATTTAAATACTTACCTGCGTTCATTCTGCAAGTCACACATTGTATCTTTTTGTCACATTTTTGTAAAAAAAATATATCTTGATATTAAACTAATTTTTAACTAATCTTATTAAATAATTTTACTTTCATTAGTAAACAACAGACGATACTTTCTACGAAATAATTTAGTCTACTCTTATCATATTGCATATGTGTGTGTGTGTGTGTGTGTCTTTAGTTAAATATTTGTAACAAGAAATGAATGTAATTTGACAAATAACAAAAAAAAAATGCAAAATGCATATCTTCAATGATCGAAATCAACAATACCTAATGGAAGATAGCGTTATCCACAAGTTCCTATAAAAATATCACAGAGTAACACGATCTATATCGTATATGCGATCAAAACGATAGTCCCATATTTCTCCTTGTATGACACGCCGTAAAAGATGGCATTCGATATGAGTATAATTCTGCGCATCAAATTATTCGATAAAATGATAGTGAACATAAATATTCACACGTGACGGAATTATCCGTAGAATAATCCTTCGGACGCGTGATCAATATTGGTTGATTTTATAGCGGTACGTCAGAGGTATTTGTCGATATCGAGAATCACGTCCAAAAATGTTATAAACAGCTGCTCGGAGCACGCATTGATTCAACAATATTTTCTTTATGTCCGGTGAGGTAAATCACTTTTCCCGTCGAGCATAAAGCATCGCGCGGTCGACATTCGCAATCATAAAATACAATATTCATAATGAGGACGTCAGTCAGAGAGGTGCGGACGAATTGACGGAGGTTGCTGCACGGACGAATGGCCGATTGCAACGCGACGGGGGTAGCAGCGGTGTCGACGGCGGTGGTGAGATGGTGGTGCTGGTGGCGGCGGTGATGGTGGCGGTGGTGCATCGATAACCCGCGCGTCGAAGAGTTTGAGTGATTGACGCGATCGGATGGAACAGATCGTGATGTACGCGGAGAAAAGTGTTGACCGCTCGTTCCGGGCGAACATACGTATGGCAGCCGACCCATTGACAGGTGCATAACGCTTTCAAACAAATAGGAACAAATTCCCCTCTCTCTTTCTCTGTTTCGCGTACATATCAAAATGCATTTTTAAAGCTTACCGGTGTACGGCAATAAATATCAACAAACGAGTATCCCCTAGGCTATAAATAAAATCTATGTATTTTTAAAACCTTTTTTTTTTGTTTTTCATACACGTAGACACAACGCCCGTTGGACATTCGGAGGTATTTTGCCATCACAGGTAAGTCCGACGTATTTCGTCGCTGCGCATTTCGCCAGGCGTCCATTTCCGAATGTGCAGAACTTTTTTCCGCGATACGTTGGCGACTGACGCGATATTTGCGCAACGCGGAATTTTTTTCAAAAAATAGAGAGAGAAAGAGAAAGGGAAAATAGGAAAAACATACCCAATGCTTTTCCATGTCGTAACAGAATGAAAGCACTAAACGCGCGATAGCCAGCAACAACACGAACGTGTGTACCCATTATGGCATAATATCGATAATAAACTTTTTCGTCGCCCTGTCGAGTGGCGAGTATTTTTTTTGTTAACTCATCGGCAATTCGCATATGGTACTCGATAATACTGCGATTATCATTATCGTAAGCGATTATAATTAGCGCGCGCGTAACAATTTATCACTGTAATACAAAATAATGCAACTCCAAGTAAATTATTTAAAAACCAGCAAAATACGTATTCTTTGTCTTAATTATATAATAAGGAACTATTTCTTTACCGACGCGCGTCGTACGGTCAACCAAGAATGGCGGTTGCCGATAGTATATGTACATCGCTTTCAGCCGTGACGAATGACATCTTCCAGTCAGATCGAATCGCGATGAACGGAATCGTACGCGTTTTATGCTTGGGCCCGAACAATTGATCCATCAGGCTGAACGCGTAAGCCGTAGCGTTGCACCTGTGCATCGCGTACATATACTGTGTGGCCGATGCAACGCGAGTCTGCTTGGACAGGTGATTGTCAGTGCTTCAGGCGCCGCCTCGAGATTTTCATAGACTATCGTCCGTGCGAAGTCATTAAAACCGCAAACCTGAATGTATCTCGGTCACAACAGCTGTGGCCGAGATTGAAATTTCGATAACATCATATATCTGAGAAAAATGCACAACAAGAAAAATAATTTTATAAAATTTTCTATTACCCTTATTTATGTGATATATAAGTGCGTTCAAAGTTAAATTATATCAGTTACGTTATGCGTTGATATCAATTGATTATGTATATTCCTTTTTAAACAAATTATAAATTGAAGTAGAGTATTTATCAATAATAAAGGTAATTGACTTTCTAGCGTGCGTTAACAATCTGGAATTACAAAATTCCCCATTGATAAGAGCGCGCGTGTTTATCTATACGTTTGATGGCTCCGACCGATTTTACTACATGCAACGTCAAACGTTTCCGGGCGGCGGTGCGCATCGCATGCGGCATAAAAATGACAGCTCATTGGATTTTACGAACCGGCCCCACGGCCGCATTGCACCGGCCGGCGGCGCACCGGCGTGATACAAACAGCCCGTTGCGCCGGTGATTTTCATCGCCGTAATAATGCGTTTATCGGCATTCCCACGCCCGGTCGATCAGTCCGATGAAACCTATTCCCAGCCAACAACGTCCACGCCCTTTTATCGTTAACGCGCCAAATATTTTTTTTGCATAGAATAAATTAACTTTACTCAATCAAGCAGATTTTCCAGTACGCGAGGAACATATTTCAAATGGTTATTGCGTTGGTCGCTAGCCAGTATAAGTAATGAAATATATATATATATACCACGATTTATATGCCACATCAAATATATCGTCATATCGCATGAATATATTGGAAATATATCCGTATAAATCGTAGTTAAACATTTTTTAATATAGAATTGATCAGTATCAATTATATATCTCGAAATATATACAACAAAATACGAATTTTAAGTTGCAGAAATTAAAAGTTATTTAATAAGATATTTTTTAAAACGTGTTAAATCGTGTTACCCATTACGCGAACGATATATTATTTTTACAAAGTCTAGTTGTAAGTTTTAAAAACATTAATAAAGTGTGTTTCATAAAAAATTTGTTTAATCTCAAAATGAATTATAAAACCGATTAAAACCTATTAAGATACTGTTTCGTAAGACAAAATAACTTGTATGGAATTTACAGGTCGTTCGCCTTATTTTGCATATGATAAACTTCACAGTGTAAGTTTTCGCGTGTTTGTACGCGATCGACCACAGGAGCATCATCGCTGTTCTATCCAGCAAGAAACAAAGAACACAACAAGGGAAGAAGTATACGTTGGAAAAGGAAGTTGATTATTTCGCGAGTCCGTTCGCTGCGGTCAATTAAGTCCGTGAAATTTTGTCGCGAAAACAACATATGCAATTCGTCCGTCCGACGCCGTCGAGAGTGTCGGTTCCTCGGACCGTGCCCTCCAATGCGGAGGGCATCGTCGTCGTCATCGTGGGCGATTCAGGAGGTAAAAAGGAGACGCTCGTTGACGGCGTCATTATCGTTATTTAATATCCCGGTCATTAGCGTGTCCCGCCGCGCCACGCCGCGCCACTCGAGAGTGTTGTTTATGTACTCATCTGCTCTCTTAGAGTTCGCCGCGTCGAGCCTGAGATTGTTTCTACGCGTTTTTGCAGCAGCGAATGGGGTGCTGAAGAAGGATCACGCTTTGAAGTCTTTCTCTAACAATAAGTATACACATCGCGGGCATACTTTTACGGACTTAATAAAGGAGAGAGAGAGAGAGAGAGAGAGTCGAGCACGATGAGTTAATTATTATCGTGTTGCGACTTTGTTCGTGAATATGTGAAACCGCGTAATGTGTATCGACTACTGGCTTACTCTAGACGAAACGTTAAGAAGCGATCGCATATGTAAGAATTCGCGGCATCCGCTCTTACAAAGGATTTCAGAAAAAAAGCAGCAAGTGTATATAGGCTCCCGTTGCGTTACAAAATAGAAATGGACGTCGTTGACCAAGCAAAAAGTAAATGGAACGAGCAAGACGCACTGTACCGAATAAAAGGGCGATAATGGAAAATGTGGAGTACAGTTCAAGTCACGGCCGGATACTAAGTTCCGCGTAATCGTCGGCGACTTTACTGCTGTCGAGAGTAATGCTGCATTTTCACGATCAAACACATCAATGTCTTACGAGTAATATTATTTTGTAGCTAAAGTGAGAAATACTGTGTGTTCAAATGTGTACGTAGATGTTTAATTTTTATTACACCGATTACGATTATTGACAAACAGTTATCAATGTTAACGCGTAATATATCCATCCATTTGGAATTCTCGCTAGTGGTTTACCGCATTGCAGCAATAAACTACCGATTATAGACGCTTTCAAGGACCATCAGGTGCATAATGCACGAACATGTACGTATGTAATTTCGATACGAGCGATATAAAGTGGGTTAATTAAAGCCGCAGGGGAAACGATGTAACGAATGAGCTAAATTAAAAATTCCAAAATTTCCGAACCAATCGAGCTACAGCATACATGTTCGAACAAATGATGGCAGCGTGTCGCAAATGGAAAATTAATAGGTAGCAGAGATAATGAGTGTATAATGAAAAGCGGTTATTTCAAAATCATTAAGAGATGTGGTATTATTTGAATATTAATTTTTACTATAGTTGATAGCTTTTGCAAACTCATTGATTCGAGAATTAACCATAATTTAAAAAATGAATAGATAAAAAATACAATGTTTTGTCGTTTTCTAATGCACAAATACGAAAAATGCCTGGGAAAAAATGCGGATACTAATCTCGATTTTGCAAAACACATATAATGTGGTTGAAATGTACATATTAAGTGCAAGGAATGAAGCGGTTTACCAATATGGTTGATTACACTAACAAAATGGACATAACTGCGGTAAACAGAATCGCGTAGAGTCGCATTATCACTATATTTATCCGCCTGCGAGGCCGGAAGGATGACGTACAATGTAACGCATATCTTTTAGCTAACAAAGACTCCTACACAGAAATTTACACAGCACGCGTACATTTTATGTGCGTATACGTACGCAATATAACTATTTCACCGCATTGCATTGTCGCAATGGAATAAACCGGCATGCCAGTTGATGAAGGTCAGAGTCAAGACGCGTAACTTAAGACATAGGAGACGGTCGCACGCGTGAGAATCTCACCAGACGAGGAAACCACGAAGGTGTCGCGGCTCGTAACGTCCGGAGCATCGTGTCTCACAATAGATTAGCATCTCTTGGCGGGTGGTCCGCGATTTCTGCGAAGCAAACGAGAATGCTCGGATCTGCCTCCATTTTTGTAAAAATATGTGAAAGTGTGAAAAACATGGCATGTGAAAATTGAAATAAATAATATTACAACGTAAACAGTAATATTGGCGGAATAATCTTTTATGAGAAAAATACCAAGTTTTTTTGAACCTTTCTTTCTGAATAAAGAAAAATCTAATACTTTATTGTATACTTGTTTATAAAGACTATATAAGTAAAATCTTTAACATCGTTCTCTTGAATATCTCTTACAGTATAGAAATATCATAAACTTACGATAAGTGTAAGGTTTCTTGTAATATATTTGTGTGATAGATCGAGAGAAGTATAGAAAATAGTACATATATCTGCATCGCGAAGCGTATGTAGGTCACTCTGTGTTACTAAGCGCAGTAATTCAGCTGTGTTGAAAGCCCATGGAGACATGAGCAGCGTGAACCTCCATGATCTAAGATACACAGTTGCCGCATCTACCTCGATTTATAGAGGAGCACCTGGATAAAGAATTATGTAGGAAGCAGGTGTTGGTTAATAGCATTCACGTTTATTTTCCTCTGCGCCGAAATGAGTCACACCTAACATATTTCTACTTAAACGATGCCATCATAAAGACATGCATTTATATTTATGCGATATAATTTTGTGTAATGGATAGTTGATAAAAAAATGCGCACGCTTATCCTTGCAATAACGTGCGCAATGTTGATCGCGTTCTTTGGGATTGATTAGATCATAATTGGTAATTTTCTGGTAATAAATGCAAAATAAACGCAACGAATACAAAAAAAGGGGAAGCAAACGCTGGACAAAGATGAACCAGAGAGGGCAGAGAACGAAAGGTCGTGAGCGAGCGGCCGCGCTGATCAGCCCTTACAGCAATTACCGCTGGGCACGATTTTTTTTGAATGCTATACATTCGATCCTATGCAACGAAACTGCTTCGAGCGGATACTTTACTGTACTCATCGTGGAGCACCACAACTTCTCGTATAGCAACGATCGGCGAACAAGAGGGAAAGAATAAATACTCATCACCATGATAACTACACAAAGTATATTAAAAAATTTGCAATTATGCATGTAAATATGTAAATACTGGTCAAACCATAATAATCATGCATACATCTCCTCCCCATCCTCGATAAAATTAATCATTTTAAAAAATATCCCCAAATTTTATCATAAATTATTAACTTAGCTACAACTGAGTGACGCATAAAAAATTATACAATAATTTTGTGAGTAAATAATTTATGATAATTTAAGATATGTAAAAAGTTGAAAGATATTTTTCAAAATAATGATTAATTACATATCATACATCGCAGCAATAAACAATTTGTGATACGACCATTTCTCTTTTTGAAGTATTTTGTGATATAAACGACACATCGTAGATACAACATATTCACTGAACTAAATATATTTGCTAAAGAACGCGCTTTACCATGCGACCAACACCTGGGGGTTGCGCGCACAAATACGCCGATCCCACTAGAAACGGAAATGGTTACCTGCGACTATTTACGGGGATGCATGTCAAGCTATATGGCTTGCGGGCACGCGCTATAGGTTTGTATGAACAAACGTGATACGGAATATATGAATAATAATGGCTCGACTGTATATATCGCGAATACATTGCCTTCACTCATCGTCATCACCATCCCCATCTGTGTTATCCCTTTGCCACAGCGCTACGAACCACGAACACGGGAATGCGATATGATACGATTCGCTCTGATTAGCGCTACCCATAACGATAGCCACCGTGTGGCATAACATTATGATCGTATTATATGATGCGCGACATGCATCAATCTTGCAACCTTTTGCATTTTTTCAAAATACTATTTCTCACTACCACGTATTTTGAGAAACGTTTTGGGGACTCGTAGTACAAGATACTTTAGCTATCAGCGTAATTAATTAACTACTCTGTGAGCTCTGTGTGTTCGCTATATACAATAATTAGCTTCTTTACAGAATCCTCTTTATCACATAACACGATAATTTATCGTGCGATGCAACATAATCTTTCTCATCACTTTCGACATATCTCTTCAAAGATATTTTCAAATCACAATTGATTAATTTCTATTATTTTATAGGATCCTTGAAAATCATCTGCGTGTGGATAACGCGGAAAGTGCATATCCGTGCGAAAACAAGGTAATACGATAAATAATGCTTCACAATAAATAATACTGATTTTTAATCGTTACAAGTGCGCTTTGTACAGCCATGTTGTACGCGATAAATTCAAAGTCGTGATTTTTTTTTCACGCTTGTGATTCATAAAGCGAATAAGCGGTTCGTAAATATGCGTTACAAGGTTGTGCTAGTGTGTGTATACGTGTGGTAACAATGTAACAGATTTTTTTATATTTTTAACCGAGTATATAGACGCGCGATGCGAGATAACGTATAATATTTAATCGGAGTAACCATGAGACGTTATATGCAGCAGATAAACGAGTCTCAATTGATGGAATCTTGTAGTAATTAAGGAAGAAGATTTTACATAATCGATGTACACCACAGTGTCATCGATCAATTTTCAGAATTTCCTTCCTCTCACACTTACTCTCACGTCCCATCCTTTTAATCATGTCTATCTCAATGCGGGGCGTCCCGCATAATATACCTACTTGGAGATATACTACGTGCACGAAGTGTTATAAATATAGTTTATAGAAGCGTGCAACACACGCGATGCGTTAATGTGGCTGATTGCCCGTATATCACAATATTCTGGCGGTGCCCGCGAAGAGTTCCTTTCTTCTTCGCGCATTTTGCAGTCCTTTCCGGTCTCCAACCAACTATCTCTTACTACGGATTATTCAGTTAGTAACGGATGGTGGTCGTGTACATTTTATTAAAATATTGGGTCATCCCCTGGTGCACAATAATATATATCACGATATTCTGCGCATATACGAGAATCTACGTGCGTAGGAGTATACACGCTCATCTCGTCGCCGAAGTCGTCGGCGAGTGGCCTGCGGGCGTGAGTGGCCGAGTTCGAATTTCGCGGGGGTGGGGTACGCGGCTCGTTACGGACATCCTTTCAGGGCCCCTAAGTGGACGTCGAGTTCGTTAGAAGGGCCCTTCCAAGAGATTGCGGAAGATGAACAGGGCGAAGGCGAGAGATGCATAGGTTCGTGTTTCCACAAAGAGATATAGCTCTCGCTTAGACGGCAATGAGGCGCGAATCGAGATCCTCTCTGTCTCTGCTTTCCTCTTCCTCTCTTGATTTCTCTTTGTCTTTCCTCCTCTTCTCTCACCCGCTTCCTCCCCCCCCCGCCTCCC